>NC_084742.1:55340497-55367997 GCF_033978785.1 Entelurus aequoreus
AAATCTTATTTTTTTATTTTAAGGGAAAAATGGACATATAACAGATCGCGGGGGGGGTGTGTGAGTGACAGGAAGAAAAGCTCTGTTTTGTAGGACGCTGGGGTTTTTTTTTACCAACCAGTTGGTTTGCATGCATTATTCGTTTGATCTCAATTATACAACAAGTCCTCTTTTTTTATGTTAGGGGCAAATGTAGATATTCTTACAGATTGCTGGTGTGAGTGACAGGAAGAAAAGCTCTGTTTTGGGAGAAGCTGTTTGTCCCCAACCAGTTGGTTTGCATGCATTAATCGTTTGATCTCAATTATACAACAAATCTTATTTTTTTATTTTAAGGGAAAAATGGACATATAACAGATCGCGGGGGTGTGTGTGAGTGACAGGAAGAAAAGCTCTGTTTTGTAGGACGCTGGGGTTTTTTTTACCAACCAGTTGGTTTGCATGCATTATTCGTTTGATCTCAATTATACAACAAGTCCTCTTTTTTTATGTTAGGGGCAAATGTAGATATTCTTACAGATTGCTGGTGTGAGTGACAGGAAGAAAAGCTCTGTTTTGGGAGAAGCTGTTTGTCCCCAACCAGTTGGTTTGCATGCATTGATCGTTTGCTCTCAATTATACAACAAATCTTATTTTTTTATTTTAAGGGAAAAATGGACATATAACAGATCGCGGGGGTGTGTGTGAGTGACAGGAAGAAAAGCTCTGTTTTGTAGGACGCTGGGGTTTTTTTTACCAACCAGTTGGTTTGCATGCATTATTCGTTTGATCTCAATTATACAACAAGTCCTCTTTTTTTATGTTAGGGGCAAATGTAGATATTCTTACAGATTGCTGGTGTGAGTGACAGGAAGAAAAGCTCTGTTTTGGGAGAAGCTGTTTGTCCCCAACCAGTTGGTTTGCATGCATTAATCGTTTGCTCTCAATTATACAACAAATCTTATTTTTTTATTTTAAGGGAAAAATGGACATATAACAGATCGCTGGGGTGTGTGTGAGTGACAGGAAGAAAAGCTCTGTTTTGTAGGACGCTGTTTTTTTTTTTTTACCAACCAGTTGGTTTGCATGCATTATTCGTTTGATCTCGATTATACAACAAGTCCTATTTTTTTATCTAAGGAAAACATTTAGATATTATTACAGATCGCTGGTGTGAGTGACAGGAAGAAAAGCTCTGTTTTGTAGGAAGCTGTTTTTTTTTTTTACCAACCAGTTGGTTTGCATGCATTATTCGTTTGATCTCAATTATTCAACAAGTCCTCTTTTTTTTATGTCAGGGGAACATTTAGATATTATTACAGATCGCTGGTGTGAGTGACAGGAAGAAAAGCTCTGTTTTGTAGGAAGCTGTTTTTTTTTTACCAACCAGTTGGTTTGCATGTATTATTCGTTTGATCTCAATTATTCAACAAGTCCTCTTTTTTTATGTCAGGGGAACATTTAGATATTATTACAGATCGCTGGTGTGAGTGACAGGAAGAAAAGCTCTGTTTTGTAGGAAGCTGTTTTTTTTTTACCAACCAGTTGGTTTGCATGTATTATTCGTTTGATCTCAATTATTCAACAAGTCCTCTTTTTTTATGTCAGGGGAACATTTAGATATTATTACAGATCGCTGGTGTGTGTGTGAGTGACAGGAAGAAAAGCTCTGTGTTGTAGGAAGCTGTTTTTTTTCACCAACCAGTTGGTTTGCATGCATTATTCGTTTGATCTCAATTATACAACAAGTCCTCCTTTTTTGTCTTGGGAAAAAATTTAGATATTATTACAGATCGCTGGTGTGAGTGACAGGAAGAAAAGCTATGTTTTGGAGAAGCTTTTTTTTCCCAACCATTTGTTTTGCATGCATTAATTGTTTGATCTCAAATATAAAACAAGTCCTCTTTTTTTTATCTTCGGGAAAAAATGAGATATTATTACAGATTGCTGGTGTGTGTGTGAGTGACAGGAAGAAAGGCTCAGTTTTGGGAGAAGCTGTTTTTCTCTCACCAGTTGGTTTAAATGCATTAATCGTTTGATCTCGATTATGAAATGAGCCTTTTTTTTGTATCTTGGAATTTTTTTTAGATATTATTACAGATCGCTGGTGTGTGTGTGTGTGTGTGTGTGTGTGTGTGTGTGTGTGTGTGTGTGTGTGTGTGTGTGTGTGTGTGTGTGTGTGTGTGTGTGTGTGTGTGTGTGTGTGTGTGAGTGACAGGAAGAAAAAGCTCTGTTTTGTAGGAAGCTGTTTTTTTTTTTTTTACCAATCGTTTAATCTCAATCATACAACAAGTCCTCTTTTTTTATCTTAGGGAAAAAGGGACATATTATTACAGATTGCTGGTGTGTGTGTGAGTGACAGGAAGAAAAGCTTTGTTTTGGGAGAAGCTGTTTTTACCTAACCAGTCGGTTTGCATGCATCAATCGTTTGACCTCGGTTAGGAAATAAGCCTTTTTTTTGTATCTCGGAAAAAAATGGGGATATTCTTACAGGTCACTGGTGTGTGTGTGTGTGAGTGACAGGAAGAAAAGCTCTGTTTTGTAGGACCAGTTGGTTTGCATGCATTATTCGCTTGATCTCAATTATACAACAAGTCCTCTTTTTTTATGTTAGGGGAACATTTAGATATTATTACAGATCGCTGGTGTGAGTGACAGGAAGAAAAGCTCTGTTTTGGGTGAAGCTGTTTTTCCCCAACCAGTTGGTTTGCATGCATTAATCGTTTGATCTCAATTATACAACAAATCCTCTTTTTTTATTTTAAGGGAAAAATGGACATATAACAGATCGTTGGGGTGTGTGTGAGTGACAGGAAGAAAAGCTCTGTTTTGTAGGACGCTGTTTTTTTTCCACCAACCAGTTGTTTTGCATGCATTATTCGTTTGATCTTGATTATACAACAAGTCCTATTTTTTTATTCTTAGGTAAAAAAATAGATATTATTACAGATCGCTGGTGTGAGTGACAGGAAGAAAAGCTCTGTTTTGGGAGAAGCTGTTTTTCCCCAATCAGATGGTTTGCATGCATTAATCGTTTGATCTCAATTATACAATAAGTCCTCTTTTTTATTTTTGGGAAAAATTGAGATATTATTACAGATCGCTGGTGTGTGTGTGAGTGACAGGAAGAAAATCTCTGTGTTGTAGGAAGCTGTTTTTTTACCAACCAGTTGGTTTACATGTATTATTCGTTTGATCTCAATTATACAACAAGTCCTCTTTTTTTATGTTAGGGGAACTTTTAGATATTATTACACATCACTGGTGTGAGTGACAGGCAGAAAAGGCTCTGTTTTGGGAGAAGCTGTTTTTCCCCAACCAGTTGGTTTGCATGCATTAAATCATTTGATCTTAATTATACAACAAATCCACTTTTTTTACTTTAAGGGAAAAATGGACATATAACAGATCGCTAGGGTGTGTGTAAGTGACAGGAAGAAAAGCTCTGTTTTGTAGGAAGCTGGCTTTTTTATTACCAACTAGTTGGTTTGCATGCATTATTTGTTTGATCTCAATTATACAACAAATCCTCTTTTTATATCTTTGGGAAAAATGGAGATATTATTACGGATCACTGGTGTGTGTGTGAGTGACAGGAAGAAAAGCTCTGTTTCGGGATAAGCTGTTTTTCCCCAACCAGTTGGTTTGCATGCATTAATTGTTTGATCTCGATTATACAACAAGTCCTCTTTTTTCATCTTAGGGGAAAATGGAGATTTGATTACAGATCGCTGCTGTGTGTGAGTGACAGGAAGAAAAGCTCTGTTTTGGGAGAAGTTGTTTTTTTACCAACCAATTTGTTTACATGAATTAATCGTTTAATCTCGAAAATACAACCAGTCCTCTTTTTTTATCTTAGCTAAAAAATGTAGATATTATTACAGATCGCTGGTGTGTGTGTGAGTGACAGAAAGAAAAGCTGTCTTTTGAGAATAGCTGTTTTTTTGCCAACCAGTTGGTTTTCATGTATTAATCGCTTGACCTCGGTTATAAAACAAGCCCTAATTTTGTATTTTAGGGGAACAAATTAGATTATATCACAGAACGCAGGTGTGTGTGTGAGTGACAGGAAAAAAAGCTCTCTTTTTAGAAAAACGTTTTTTTTTCGCCAACCAGATTTTTTGCATGCATTAATCGTTTGACCTTGGTTATAAAACAAGCCCTATTTTTGTATCTTAGGAGAAAAAATTGGATTTGATTACAGATCGCGCGTGCGTGTGTGTGTGTGTGCGTGTGTGTGTGTGTGTGTGTGTGTGTGTGTGTGTGTGAGTGTGTGTGTGTGTGTGTGCGCGTGTGTATGTGTGTGTGTGTGTGTGTGTGTGTGTGTGTGTGTGTGTGTGTGTGTGTGTGTGTGTGTGTGTGTGTGTGTGTGTGTGAGTGACAGAAAGAAAAGCTGTCTTTTGAGAAATGCAGTTTTTTTGCCAACCAGTTGGTTTTCATGTATTCATCGCTTGACCTCGATTATAAAACAAGCCCTATTTTTTTTATCTTAGGGAAAAAAATGAAGATTATATCACAGAACGCTGGTGTGTGTGTGAATGACAGAAAGAAAAGCTCTCTTTTGAGAAAAGCAGTTTTTTCGCCAACCAGTTGGTTTGCATGCATTGATCGTTTGACCTCGGTTATAAAACAAGCCGTATTTTCTTATATCTTAGGGAAAATATTTAGACTATATTACACATCGCTGTTGTGTGTGTGAGTAAGAGGAAGAAAAGCTTTGTTTTGGAAAAAGCTGTTTTTTTTACCAACCAGTTGGTTTACATGCATTAATTGTTTGCTCTCGATTATACAACACGTCTTTTTTTTCATCTCAGGGAAAAATGGAGATATTATTACAGATCGCTGGTGAGTTTGTGTGAGTGACAGGAAGAAAAGCTCTGTTTTGGGAACAAACAAATGGTTGACTTCGATAATAAAACAAGCCCTATTTTTGTATTTTAGGGAAAACAATTATATTATATTACATATCGCCGGTGTGTATGTGTGTGTGAGTGACAGGAAGAAAAGCTCTTTTTTGAGAAAAGCTGTTCTTTCGCCATCCAGTTGGTTTTCATGTATTCATCGCTTGACATCGGTTATAAAACTAGCCATATTTTGTTATTTTAGGAAGAAAAAAATGTAGATTATATCACAGAACGCTGGCGTGTGTGTGAGTGACAGGAAGAAAAGCTATTTTTTGAGAAAAGCTGTTTTTTTGCTAACCAGTTGGTTTTCATGTATTAATCGTTTGACCTCGGTTATAAACCAAGCCATATGTTTTTATATCTTAGGGAAAATATTTAGACTATACTACGGATCGCTGGTGTGTGTTTGAGTAACAGGAAGAAAAGCTCTGTTTTGGAAGAAGCTGGGGTTTTTTTTACCAACCAGTTGGTGTGCATGCATAAATCGTTTGATCTCGATTACACAACAAGCCCTATTTTTTATGTTATGGAAAAATGTTGATATTATTACAGATAGCTGGTGTGAGTGACAGGAAGAAAAGCTCTCTTTTGAGGAAAGCAGATTTTTCACCACCCAGTTGGTTTGAATGCATTAATCGTTTGACCTTGGTTATAAAACAAGCCCTATTGTTTTTAATTTTAGGGAAAAAAATGTAGATTATATCACAGAATGCCGGTGTGTGTGTGTGAGTGACAAGAAGAAAAGCTCTGTTTTGGAAGAAGCTGTTTTTTTTTTTTACCAACCAGTTGGTTTAAATGCATTAATTGTTTGATCTCGATTATAAAACAAGTCCTCTTCTTTATCTTAGGGAAAAATGTTGATATTATTACAGATAGCTGGTGTGAATGACAGGAAGCAAAGCTCTCTTTTGAGAAAAGTTGTTTTTTCCCGAACCTGTTGGTTTGTATGCATTAATCGTTTGATCTCGACTATAAAACAAGTCCTCTTTTTTATCTTAGGGAAAAATGTTGATATTATTACAGATAGCTGGTGTGAGTGACAGGAAGAAAAGCTCTCTTTTGAGGAAAGCAGCTTTTTCACCACCCAGTTGGTTTGCATGTATTAATCGTTTGACCTCGGTTATAAAACAAGCCCTATTTTTTTTAATTTTAGGGAAAAAAATGTAGATTATATCACAGAACGCCGGTGTGTGTGTGTGTGAGTGACAAGAAGAAAAGCTCTGTTTTGGAAGAAGCTGTTTTGTTTTTTTACCAACCAGTTGGTTTAAATGCATTAATTGTTTGATCTCGATTATACAAGTCCTTTTTTTTTATCGAAGGAAAAAATTGAGATATTATTACAGATCGCTGGTGTGTTTGTGTGAGTGACAGGAAGAAAAGCTCTATTTTGGGAAAAACCAAATGGTTTTCATGTATTAATTGCTTGACCTCGATTATAAAACAAGCCCTATTTTTGTATCTTAGGGGAAAAAATTTGATTATGTCACAGATCGCCGGTGTGTGTGTGAGAGTGACAGGAAAAAAAGCTCTCTTTTGAGAAACGCTGTTTTTTCGCCAACCAGTTTGTTTTCTTGTATTAATCGCTTGACCTCGATTATAAAACAAGCCCAATTTTGTATCTTAGGGGAAAACATTTTAAATATATTACAGATCGCTGGTGTGTGTGTGTGTGTGAGTGACAGGATGAAAAGCTCTCTTTTGAGAAAAGCTGTTTTTTCGCCAACCAGTTGGTTTGCATGCATTAATTGTTTGTCCTTGGTTATAAAACAAGCCCTTTTGTTATTCTTAGGGAAAAAATATATAGCGTATATCACATAACACTGGTGTGTGTGTGAGTGACAGGAAGAAACGCTCTCTTTTAAGAAAATAAGACAGGAAGAAATGCTCTCTTTTAAGAAAATTCGTTTTTTCGCCAAGCAGTTGGTTTTCCTGTATTAATCGCTGAAGCCCTATTTTTGTATTTTAGGGGAAAAAATTTGATTATATTAAAGATCACTTGTGTTTGTGTGTGTGAGTGACAGGAAGAAAAGCTCTCTTTTGAGAAAAGCAGTTTTTTCGCCAACCAGTTGGTTTGCATGCATTCATCGTTTGACCTCGATTATAAAACAAGCCCTATTTTTTTTCTCTTAGGGGAAAACATTTTTTATTATATCACAGAACGCCGATGTTTGTGTGAGTGACAGAAAGAAAAGCTCTGTTTTTGGGAGAAGCTGTTTTTTTAACAACCAGTTGGTTTTCATGTTTTAATCGCTTGACCTCGATTATAAAACAAGCCCTATTTTTGTATTTTAGGGAAAAAATGTAGATTATATTACAGATCGCTGGTGTGTGTGTGAGTGAGTGACAGGAAGAAAGGCTCTTTTTTGAGAAAAGCTGTTTTTTCGCCAACCAGTTGGTTCTCATGCATTAATCGTTTGGCCTCGGTTATAAAAGAAGCCCTATTTTTTTTTTTATCTTTGGCAACATTTTTTAGATTATATCACAGAACGCCGGTGTGTCTGTGAGTGACAGGAAGAAAGGCTCTCTTTTGGAAGAAGCTGTTTTTTTACCAACCAGTTTGTTTGCATGCATTAATCGTTTGACTTTGGTTATGAAACAAGCCCTATTTTTTTATCTTAGGAAACAAATTTGAATTATATTACAGATCAATGGTGTGTGTGTGAGTGACAGGAAGAAAAGCTCTCTTTTGAGAAAAGCTGTTTTTTCGACAACCAGTTGGTTCTCATGCATTAATCGTTTGGCCTCGGTTATAAAAGAAGCCCTATTTTTTTTTTTATCTTTGGGAACATTTTTTAGATTATATTACAGAACGCCGGTGTGTCTGTGAGTGACAGGAAGAAAGGCTCTCTTTTGGAAGAAGCTATTTTTTTTACCAACCAGTTTGTTTGTATGCATTAATCGTTTGACCTCGGTTATGAAACAAGCCCTATTTTTTATCTTGGGAAAAAAATGTGCGTTATATTAAAGATCAATGGTGTGTGTGTGAGTGACAGGAAGAAAAGCTCTCTTTTGAGAAAAGCTGTTTTTTCGACAACCAGTTGGTTTTCATGTATTAATCGCTTGACCTCAATTATAAAACGAGCCCTATTTTTTTTTATCTTAGGGGAAAAAAATGTAGACTATATCACAGAATGCTGGTGTGTGTGTGTGTGTGTGTGTGTGAGAGTGACAGGAAGAAAAGCTCTCTTTTGGAAAAGTTGTTTTTCACCAACCAGTTGGTTTGCATGCATTATTGGTTTGACCTCGGTTATAAATCAAGCCCTATTTTTTTATATCTTAAGGGAAATGTTTTGACTATATTACGAATCGCTGGTGTGTGTGTGAGTGAGTAACAGGAAGAAAAGCTCTGTTTTGGAAAAAAGTTTTTTTTTTTTTTACCAACCAGTTGGTTTACATCAGGGGTCACCAACCCGGTGCCCGCGGGCACCAGGTAGCCCGTAAGGACCAGATGAGTAGCCCGCCGGCCTGTTCTAAAAATAGCTCAAATAGCAGCACTTACCAGTGAGCTGCCTCTATTTTTTAAATTGTATTTATTTACTAGCAAGCTGGTCTCGCTTTGCCCGACATTTTTAATTCTAAGAGAGACAAAACTCAAATAGAATTTGAAAATCCAAGAAAATATTTTAAAGACTTTGTCTTCACTTGTTTAAATAAATTCATTATTTTTCTACTTTGCTTCTTATAACTTTCAGAAAGACAATTTTAGAGAAAAAATACAACCTTAAAAATGATTTTAGGATTTTTAAACACATATACCTTTTTACCTTTTAAATTCCTTCCTCTTCTTTCCTGACAATTTAAATCAATGTTCAAGTAAATTTATTTTTTTATTGTAAAGAATAATAAATCAATTTTAATTTAATTCTTCATTTTAGCTTCTGTTTTTTCGACGAAGAATATTTGTGAAATATTTCTTCAAACCTATTATGATTAAAATTTTTAAAAAATGATTCTGGCAAATCTAGAAAATCTGTAGAATCAAATTTAAATCTTATTTCAAAGTCTTTTGAATTTCTTTTAAAATTTTTGTTCTGGAAAATCTAGAAGAAATAATGATTTGTCTTTGTTAGAAATATAGCTTGGTCCAATTTGTTATATATTCTAACAAAGTGCAGATTGGATTTTAACCTATTTAAAACATGTCATCAAAATTCTAAAATTAATCTTAATCAGGAAAAATGACTAATGATGTTCCATAAATTCTTTTTTTAATTTTTTCAAAAAGATTCAAATTAGCTAGTTTTTCTCTTCTTTTTTTCGGTAGAATTTTGAATTTTAAAGAATCGAAATTGAAGATAAACCACGTTTCAAAATTTAATTGTCATTTGTTTCGTGTTTTCTCCTCTTTTAAACCGTTCAATTAAGTGTAAATATCATTAATTATTAATAATAACATAGAGTTAAAGGTAAATTGAGCAAATTGGCTATTTCTGGCAATTTATTTAAGTGTGTATCAAACTGGTAGCCCTTCGCATTAATCACTACCCAAGAAGTAGCTCTTGCTTTCAAAAAGGTTGGTGACCCCTGGTTTACATGCATTAATTGTTTGAGAAGCATTTTTTTTTGCCAGACCCCGATCATTAAGCCACCCCTCGTCTTCGGACTTGTTACCTTTTGGACATAAATGTGGTCTTGAATGCGGGTCAGTACAGAAGCTGGTGCAGGGTGTAGTCTACGGGCAACCTGAGACCGGGTGTGCCTGCAAACAAGCTACGCGAGGTCTCCTTAGTCACGGTTTTTGCCCGCTGGAGGAGCCGACGTCGCCTTGAAGTGCTGAGGCCAACCGACTGTGCGGCCGACAGCGAGAGTGAGCGAGCGGAAAGGGAGCGAAGGGGAGGGAGTGGTGTGGCTTGTGGGAGGAGGAGGAGGAGGAGGAGGTAGGGAGCGGGAGGAAGGACTCGCCTTCTCACTTTCTGGATGTCCCGCAGGCTGACGGCAACAGAATGAGCGCGCTTGTTCTCCTCTCACTTTGAGAGGCGGCTGCTCTTTTCTTTTTCACTTTCACTTTTTTATTCATCAAGTGGGTCAGTCCTTTTCCTGGCGCTGACCTCCTGCCTAGTCATTTGGGACCGTACTATGCCGGTGGTTGGCGTCGCCTCCAAACTCAGGCAACCGTCCTCCGCGGTGAAGCCGGTGCACAGCGCCCTGCCCTTCCCCAGCAGCCCGCGGGTGAGCGCCGCCTCCCAGGGCTTCATGGCCAGGCAGCAGGAGCTCAAGGCGGGCGAGGGCGCCCCCTTGCTCCACTGCCAGCTGTCGGTCAAGTCCCAGTGCCAGCCGGCGAGGACGCCTGAAGGGAAGTCCAGGGCCGAGAGCGAGGAGAGCCGGATCTGCAAGGTATGTGGTGTGGCTGTCCCAGTTTCCGTGCTTGGTAGAGCAGGTGTTTGCCACCGTGAGTAATGGATGAGCTCATCCTGGTGCCCTATCAGAAATAGGTGATGTATTCAGTCAAGATCTTGAGTCGGTTCCGAGGAAGTGAGCTTTTTTTGTGTGGTGAAGCAAACAACTAATGTCTGAAGGCGCACATTACACCAGTTTTAAAGTCGCACATCAAGTGCAATTCAGGATATTGGCACCCAATCCGAACAACCTCCCCTGGTCATGGTGCGAGTAAACCGACACAAAAGTCGACACACATGGTCGCACAAAACACAACCTGCTCACTGAACTTTGTGGATGTTATAAAAAAAAAAATGTCCAAGCACCACACATAATTCAAAATTACCCCCATTAAAATCCCATGCAATGCATGATGGGTTAAAAAAAACACATTTTACATGTGATGTATTCAGTCAAGATCTTGAGTCGGTTCCGAGGAAGTGAGCTTTTTTTGTGTGGTGAAGCAAACAACTAATGTCTGATGGCGCACATTACACCAGTTTTAAAGTCGCACATCAAGAGCGATTCAGGATATTGGCCATGAATACACTGTATACACGACCCAATCCGAACAACCTCCCCTGGTCATGGTGCGAATCAACCGACGCAAAAAGTCGACACACACGGTCGCACAAAAACACAACTTGCTCACTGAACCTTTGTGGATGTTAAAAAAAAAAATGTCCAAGCACCACACATAATTCAAAATTACCCCCATTAAAATCCCATGCAATGCATGATGGGTAAAAAAAAAACACATTTTACATGTGATGTATTCAGTCAAGATCTTGAGTCGGTTCCGAGGAAGTGAGCTTTTTTTGTGTGGTGAAGCAAACAACTAATGTCTGATGGCGCACATTACACCAGTTTTAAAGTCGCACATCAAGAGCGATTCAGGATATTGGCCATGAATTGCACTGTATACACGACCCAATCCGAACAACCTCCCCTGGTCATGGTGCGAATCAACCGACGCAAAAAGTCGACACACACGGTCGCACAAAAACACAACTTGCTCACTGAACCTTTGTGGATGTTATAAAAAAAAATGTCCAAGCACCACACATAATTCAAAATCCCCCCTATTTAAATCCCATGCAATGCATGATGGGTAAAAAAAACACATTTTACATGTGATGTATTCAGTCAAGATCTTGAGTCGGTTCCGAGGAAGTGAGCTTTTTTTGTGTGGTGAAGCAAACAACTAATGTCTGATGGCGCACATTACACCAGTTTTAAAGTCGCACATCAAGAGCGACTCAGGATATTGGCCATGAATTGCTCTGTGTAAACGACCCAATCCGAACAACCTATCCTGGTCATGGTGCGAATAAACCGACGCAGAAAGTCGACACACACGGTCGCACAAAAACACAACCTGCTCATTGAACCTTTGTGGATGTTATAAAAAAAAAATGTCCAAGCACCACACATAATTCAAAATCCCCCCTATTTAAATCCCATGCAATGCATGATGGGTAAAAAAAACACATTTTTACATGTGATGTGTTCAGTCAAGATCTTGAGTCGGTTCCGAGGAAGTGAGCTTTTTTTGTGTGGTGAAGCAAACAACTAATGTCTGACGGCGCACATTACACCAGTTTTAAAGTCGCACATCAAGAGCGATTCAGGATATTGGCCATGAATACACTGTATACACGACCCAATCCGAACAACCTCCCCTGGTCATGGTGCGAGTAAACCGACACAAAAGTCGACACACATGGTCGCACAAAACACAACCTGCTCACTGAACTTTGCGGATGTTATAAAAAAAAATGTCCAAGCACCACACATAATTCAAAATTACCCCCATTAAAATCCCATGCAATGCATGATGGGTAAAAAAAACCACATTTTACATGTGATGTATTCAGTCAAGATCTTGAGTCGGTTCCGAGGAAGTGAGCTTTTTTTGTGAGGTGAAGCAAACAACTAATGTCTGACGGCGCACATTACACCAGTTTTAAAGTCGCACATCAAGAGCGATTCAGGATATTGGCCATGAATTGCACTGTATCCACGACCCAATCCGAACAACCTCCCCTGGTCATGGTGCGAGTAAACCGACACAAAACTCGACACACATGGTCGCACAAAACACAACCTGCTCACTGAACTTTGTGGATGTTATAAAAAAAAAAATGTCCAAGCACCACACATAATTCAAAATTAACCCCATTAAAATCCCATGCAATGCATGATGGGTAAAAAAAAAACACATTTTACATGTGATGTATTCAGTCAAGATCTTGAGTCGGTTCCGAGGAAGTGAGCTTTTTTTGTGTGGTGAAGCAAACAACTAATGTCTGACGGCGCACATTACACCAGTTTTAAAGTCGCACATCAAGAGCGATTCAGGATATTGGCCATGAATACACTGTATACACGACCCAATCCGAACAACCTCCCCTGGTCATGGTGCGAATCAACCGACGCAAAAAGTCGACACACACGGTCGCACAAAAACACAACTTGCTCACTGAACCTTTGTGGATGTTATAAAAAAAAAATGTCCAAGCACCACACATAATTCAAAATCCCCCCTATTTAAATCCCATGCAATGCATGATGGGTAAAAAAAACACATTTTTACATGTGATGTGTTCAGTCAAGATCTTGAATCGGTTCCGAGGAAGTGAGCTTTTTTGTGTGGTGAAGCAAACAACTAATGTCTGACGGCGCACATTACACCAGTTTTAAAATCGCACATCAAGAGCAAATTCAGGATATTGGCCATAAATTGCTCTGTGTAAACGACCCAATCCGAACAACCTTCCCTGGTCATGGTGCGAATAAACCGACGCAGAAAGTCGACACACACGGTCGCACAAAAACACAACCTGCTCATTGAACCTTTGTGGATGTTATAAAAATTAAAAAAATTTCCAAGCACCACACACAACTCAAAATGACCCCTATTTAAATCCCATGCAATGCATGATGGGTAAAAAAAACACATTTTTACATGTGATGTGTTCAGTCAAGATCTTGAGTCGGTTCCAAGGAAGTGAGCTTTTTTTGTGTGGTGAAGCAAACAACTAATGTCTGACGGCGCACATTACACCAGTTTTAAAGTCGCACATCAAGAGCGATTCAGGATATTGGCCATGAATACACTGTATACACGACCCAATCCGAACAACCTCCTCTGGTCATGGTGCGAATCAACCGACGCAAAAAGTCGACACACACGGTCGCACAAAAACACAACTTGCTCACTGAACCTTTGTGGATGTTATAAAAAAAAAATGTCCAAGCACCACACATAATTCAAAATCCCCCCTATTTAAATCCCATGCAATGCATGATGGGTAAAAAAACAAATTTTTACATGTGATGTGTTCAGTCAAGATCTTGAATCGGTTCCGAGGAAGTGAGCTTTTTTGTGGTGAAGCAAACAACTAATGTCTGACGGTGCACATTACACCAGTTTTAAAGTCGCACATCAAGAGCAAATTCAGGATATTGGCCATAAATTGCTCTGTGTAAACGACCCAATCCGAACAACCTTCCCTGGTCATGGTGCGAATAAACCGACGCAAAAAGTCGACACACACGGTCGCACAAAAACACAACCTGCTCACTGAACTTTGTGGATGTTATAAAAAAAAAATGTCCAAGCACCACACATAATTCAAAATTACCCCCATTAAAATCCCATGCAATGCATGATGGGTAAAAAAAAAAACACATTTTACATGTGATGTATTCAGTCAAGATCTTGAGTCGGTTCCGAGGAAGTGAGCTTTTTTTGTGTGGTGAAGCAAACAACTAATGTCTGATGGCGCACATTACACCAGTTTTAAAGTCACACATCAAGAGCGATTCAGGATATTGGTCATGAATACACTGTATACACGACCCAATCCGAACAACCTCCCCTGGTCATGGTGCGAGTCAACCGACGCAAAAAGTCGACACACACGGTCGCACAAAAACACAACTTGCTCAATGAACCTTTGTGGATGTTATAAAAAAAAAATGTCCAAGCACCACACATAATTCAAAATTACCCCCATTAAAATCCCATGCAATGCATGATGGGTAAAAAAAAAACACATTTTACATGTGATGTATTCAGTCAAGATCTTGAGTCGGTTCCGAGGAAGTGAGCTTTTTTTGTGAGGTGAAGCAAACAACTAATGTCTGACGGCGCACATTACACCAGTTTTAAAGTCGCACATCAAGAGCGATTCAGGATATTGGCCATGAATACACTGTATACACGACCCAATCCGAACAACCTCCCCTGGTCATGGTGCGAATCAACCGACGCAAAAAGTCGACACACACGGTCGCACAAAAACACAACTTGCTCACTGAACCTTTGTGGATGTTATAAAAAAAAAAATGTCCAAGCACCACACATAATTCAAAATCCCCCCTATTTAAATCCCATGCAATGCATGATGGGTAAAAAAAACACATTTTTACATGTGATGTGTTCAGTCAAGATCTTGAATCGGTTCCGAGGAAGTGAGCTTTTTTGTGTGGTGAAGCAAACAACTAATGTCTGACGGCGCACATTACACCAGTTTTAAAGTCGCACATCAAGAGCACATTCAGGATATTGGCCATAAATTGCTCTGTGTAAACGACCCAATCCGAACAACCTTCCCTGGTCATGGGAACCGACGCAAAAAGTCGACACACACGGTCGCACAAAAACACAACCTGCTCATTGAACCTTTGTGGATGTTATAAAAAAAAAAAATGTCCAAGCACCACACACAACTCAAAATGACCCCTATTTAAATCCCATGCAATGCACGATGGGTAAAAAAAACACATTTTACATGTGATGTATTCAGTCAAGATCTTGAGTCGGTTCCAAGGAAGTGAGCTTTTTTTGTGTGGTGAAGCAAACAACTAATGTCTGACGGCGCACATTACACCAGTTTTAAAGTCGCACATCAAGTGCAATTCAGGATATTGGCACCCAATCCGAACAACCTCCCCTGGTCATGGTGCGAGTAAACCGACACAAAAGTCGACACACATGGTCGCACAAAACACAACCTGCTCACTGAACTTTGTGGATGTTATAAAAAAAAAAATGTCCAAGCACCACACATAATTCAAAATTACCCCCATTAAAATCCCATGCAATGCATGATGGGTAAAAAAAAAAACACATTTTACATGTGATGTATTCAGTCAAGATCTTGAGTCGGTTCCGAGGAAGTGAGCTTTTTTTGTGTGGTGAAGCAAACAACTAATGTCTGACGGCGCACATCAAGAGCGATTCAGGATATTGGCCATGAATACACTGTATACACGACCCAATCCGAACAACCTCCCCTGGTCATGGTGCGAGTAAACCGACACAAAAGTCGACACACATGGTCGCACAAAACACAACCTGCTCACTGAACTTTGTGGATGTTATAAAAAAAAAAATGTCCAAGCACCACACATAATTCAAAATTACCCCCATTAAAATCCCATGCAATGCATGATGGGTAAAAAAAAACACATTTTACATGTGATGTATTCAGTCAAGATCTTGAGTCGGTTCCGAGGAAGTGAGCTTTTTTTGTGTGGTGAAGCAAACAACTAATGTCTGACGGCGCACATTACACCAGTTTTAAAGTCGCACATCAAGAGCGATTCAGGATATTGGCCATGAATACACTGTATACACGACCCAATCCGAACAACCTCCCCTGGTCATGGTGCGAATCAACCGACGCAAAAAGTCGACACACACGGTCGCACAAAAACACAACTTGCTCACTGAACCTTTGTGGATGTTATAAAAAAAAAATGTCCAAGCACCACACATAATTCAAAATCCCCCCTATTTAAATCCCATGCAATGCATGATGGGTAAAAAAAACACATTTTTACATGTGATGTGTTTAGTCAAGATCTTGAATCGGTTCCGAGGAAGTGAGCTTTTTTGTGTGGTGAAGCAAACAACTAATGTCTGACGGCGCACATTACACCAGTTTTAAAGTCGCACATCAAGAGCAAATTCAGGATATTGGCCATAAATTGCTCTGTGTAAACGACCCAATCCGAACAACCTTCCCTGGTCATGGTGCGAATAAACCGACGCAAAAAGTCGACACACACGGTCGCACAAAAACACAACCTGCTCATTGAACCTTTGTGGATGTTATAAAAAAAAAAAAATGTCCAAGCACCACACACAACTCAAAATGACCCCTATTTAAATCCCATGCAATGCATGATGGGTAAAAAAAACACATTTTACATGTGATGTGTTCAGTGAAGATCTTGAGTCGGTTCCAAGGAAGTGAGCTTTTTTTGTGTGGTGAAGCAAACAACTAATGTCTGACGGCGCACATAACAACAGTTTTAAAGTCGCACATCAAGAGAGACTCAGGATATTGGCCATGAATTGCTCTGTGTAAACGACCCAATCCGAACAACCTTCCCTGGTCATGGTGCGAATAAACCGACGCAAAAAGTTGACACACACGGACGGTCGCACAAAAACACAACCTGCTCACTGAACCTTTGTGGATGTTATAAAAATGTCCAAGCACCACACATAATTCAAAATTACCCCCATTAAAATCCCATGCAATGCATGATGGGTAAAAAAACACATTTTACATGTGATGTATTCAGTCAAAATCGTGAGTCGGTACCGAGGAAGTGAGCTTTTTTGTGTGGTGAAGCAAACAACTAATGTCTGACGGCGCACATTACACCAGTTTTAAAGTCGCACATCAAGAGCGATTCAGGATATTGGCCATGAATTGCACTGTATCCACGACCCAATCCGAACAACCTTCCCTGGTCATGGTGCGAACAAACCGACGCAAAAAGTCAACACACACGGTCGCACAAAAACACAACCTTTTCACTGAACCTTTGTGGATGTTATAAAAAAAAAAATGTCCAAGCACCACACATAACTCAAAATGACCCCTATTTATATCCCATGCAATGCATAATGGGTATTAAAAAAAAAAACATTTTACATGTGATGTATTCAGTCAAGATCTTGAGTCGGTTCCGAGGAAGTGAGCTTTTTTTGTGTGGGAAGCAAACAACTAATGTCTGACGGCGCACATTACACCAGTTTTAAAGTCGCACATCAAGAGCGATTCAGGATATTGGCCATGAATACACTGTATACACGACCCAATCCGAACAACCTCCCATGGTCATAGTGTGAATAAACTGACGCAAAAAGTCGACACACACGGTCGCACAAAACACAACCTGCTCACTGAACTTTGTGGATGTTATAATAAAATAAAAAATATCCATGTACCGCACATAATTAAAAACTACCCCCATTTAAATCCCATGCAATGCATGATGGGTAAAAAAAACAACACATTTTACATGTTTGTTTTAGCTACTTGATGACAAAACATTAAAGATGTCGTCACAGAAGTAAACAACCTTTCACATACTCTTAACATCCAGTTATATTAAGTAAACAAAACCCGAAAGCAGTGAAGTTGTCACGTTGTGTAAATGGTAAATAAAAACAGAATACAATGATTTGCAAATCCTTTTCAACTTATATTCAATTGAATAGACTGCAAAAAAAAAGATATTTCACGTTCAAACTGAGAAACTTTGTTATGTTTTACAAATATTAGCTCATTTGAAATTGGATGCCTGCAACATGTTTCAAAAAAGCTGGCACAAGCGGCAAAAAAGACTGAGAAAGTTGAGGAATGCTCATCAAACACTTAATTGGAACATCCCGCAGGTGAACAGGCTAATTGGGGAACAGGTGGGTGCCATGATTGGGTATAAAAGCAGCTTCCGTGAAATGCTCAGTCATTCACAAACAAGGACGGGGCGAGGGTCACCACAACAAATGCGTGAGCAAATTGTTTTAGAACAACATTTCTCAACCAGCTTTTGCAAGGAATTTAGGGATTTCACCATCTACGGTCCGTAGTATCATCAAAAGGTTCCGAGAATCTGGAGAAATCACTGCACGTGAGCGATGATATTACGGACCTTCGATCCCTCAGGCGGTACTGCATCAAAAAGCGACGTCAGTGTGTAAAGGATATCACCACATGGGCTCGGGAACACTTCAGAAAACCACTGTCAGTAACTACAGTTGGTCGCTACATCTGTAAGTGCAAGTTAAAACTCTACTATGCAAAGCCAAAACCATTTATCAACAACACCCGGAAACGACTGCGTGAGCTCATCTATGATGGACTGATGCAAAGTGGAAAAGTGTTCTGTGGTCTGACGAGTCCACATTTCAAATTGTTTTTTTTTTGGAAACTGTGGACGTCGTGTCCTCCGGACCAAAGAGGAATAGAACCATCCGGATTGTTCTAGGCGCAAAGTGTAAAAGCCAGCATGTGTGATGGTATGGGGGTGTTTTAGTGCCCAAGACATGGGTAACTTACACATCTGTGAAGGCGCCATTAATGCTGAATGGTACATACAGGTTTTGGAGCAACATAACGTTATCATGGACGCCCCTGCTTATTTCAGCGAGACAATGCCAAGCCACGTGTTACAACAGCGTGGCTTCATAGTAAAAGAGTGCGGGTACTAGACTGGCCTGCCTGTAGTCCAGACCTGTCTCCCATTGAACATGTGTGGTGCATTATGAAGCCTAAAATGCCACAATATCAGTTCCCAAACATTTACTGAGTGTTGTTAAAAGGACAGGCCATGTAACACAGTGGTAAACATGCCCCTGTGACAACTTTATTGCACTATGTGTTGCTGCCATTGAATTCTAAGTTAATGATTATTTGCACACACACAAAAAAGAAGTTTTTGCAAGATATTCAATTGAATATAAGTTGAAAAGGATTTGCAAATCATTGTATTCTGTTTTTATTTAGCATTTACACGACGTGACAACTTCTTGGAGATGTTTGCCAAGTGTTTCCCCGCCGCAAAGCTCCTCGCCTTCCTCCCTCTCTCAGGTCATTTTCAAAATCCCCCGCCAAGCGACTGTCAGAGCGTTGTCCTCTCCCTGACTCCTAAGACGTCCGGTTAGTGAGCAGAGCTGCCAGAGCGTCCTCGTGACCGGGAAGGAAAACGTGGGTCGGGGACATCAGAGCGCGGGTCAGCGGGTCTTCGGCTCACTTTAAATCCTCGCCGCGTGTCCGTGACCCAGTCTGAGCCCGCAGGGCTGACAGGAGGTTTTTTATTTTTTTATTTTTTACTAACCATCTGCTGAAAAGTAACCCGACTTTTAAAGTGTTGACAACTACTTTTGTTTTCCTTTTTTTCCACGTTTTACTGCCAATTTTGCTCAAATAATACCCACATGTGCTCGTCGGTCCACTAAAGGCGTTTACCCAATTGTTTGGCGAAACATCCTAAACTTATAGCGGGTGTTTTGTATGGTAGTGAGCGTGAGGCACACTCACTAGCTGTACTGACACGGCACTTTAAATCTTGACCGATTTAAACCATTCCAAACACCGACACTGATACTGTGTTGGTGTTTTGTAATGGTCCTCAGTCACCAAATTGACCTGAAACTAAAAACGAATATAGAAAGGAGTACGGAACGCACAACTCTGGCTAATGAGCCAAACAATAAACAAGAAAAGTACTACATAGCACTAAATTCTAGGAGAAAATATATATATTTTTCCATATACGTTGTGAAATGAGTTATTTACACAGAAATATTCTGTAAATGTTTTTTTGACAAACAGCGTCTGCAACAGGGCAGTAAAACGGCCGATCAAACAAAACAGAAGTCGTCGTCATGGACCCGCCAGCTGCGCGAGCTAGTTCTCCGATCAGCTAAACAGACTCGATGACTCCGCGGTGAACGTTTTGGTGAATCTACTGAGGAATTTGCCAACGTGTTAGCATATTAGCTAATGTTAACGTCATTACGTTACGATAGCGTGTACAAATAAGCACGAAAACACTCCTACAGACATCACACATGGGACGGTTTAGTAAGTAAGAATTGTTTTAGTTGTATTGTAAAACTTACAAATGTTGCTTTAGCGTGATACCAGTAAAAAGTTAGTATGCTAACATTAGCATGCTAGCAGAGTCGTAAAAATTGGCACGTTACATATGCAAATTGTTAACATGGTAATTTATTCATAAGAAGTTAAATATCAGGGCTCATGATACTTGTTGCCATCTTGGAAGTATGCAAATTTTTCCGAGGCTAACATGCTATCATTAGCATGTTAAAGTTTAATGTTAGCATTGTAGCTCAATTTGATCATTTCAACCTACATTTGTGGATTTTGGGACATGTTTACATCTTGCGAGTGTACTATCTGTTATACACACATTATAACACGCTAACGTTAGCATGCTAACATTTTATGCTGGCGCCATTACATTACGATAGCACGTACAAATGTGAACGAAAACACTCCTACAGACATCACACATGGGGCGGTTTAGTAAGTATGAATTATTTTAGTTGTATTGTAAAACTTACAATTGTTGCTTAAGCGTGATCCATACGAGTAGAAAGTTAATATGCTAAAATTAGCGTGCTAGCAGAGTTGTAAAAATTGGTACGTTACATATGCTAATTGTTAACATGGTAATTTATTCATAAGAAGTTAAATATCATGGCTTACGATACTTGTTGCCATCTTAGAAGTATGCAAATTTTTCCGAGGCTAGCATGCTACCATTAGCATGTTAACGTTTAATGTTAGCCTACGAGCTCAATTTGATCATTTCAACCTACATTTGTGGGTTTTGGGACATGTTTCCATCGTGCGAGTGTACTAACTGTTATACACACATTATAACACGCTAACGTTAGCATGTTAACATTTTATGCTGGCGCCATTTCATTACGATAGCACGTAAAAATGTGAACGAAAACACTCCTACAGACATCACACATGGGGCGGTTTAGTAAGTAAGAATTGTTTTAGTTGTATTGTAAAACGTACAATTGTTGCTTAAGCGTGATCCATACGAGTAGAAAGTTAATAAGCTAAAATTAGCGTGCTAGCAGAGTCGTAAAAATTGGTACGTTACATATGCTAATTGTTAACATGGTAATTTATTCATAAGAAGTTAAATATCATGGCTTACGATACTTGTTGCCATCTTAGAAGTATGCAAATTTTTACGAGGCTAGCATGCTACCATTAGCATGTTAACGTTTAATGTTAGCCTACGAGCTCAATTTGATCATTTCAACCTACATTTGTGGGTTTTGAGACACGTTTCCATCTTGCGAGTGTACTAACTGTTATACACATTATAACAAGCTAACGTTAGCATGCTAACATTTTATGCTCGCGCCATTACATTACGATAGCATGTAAAAATGTGAACGAAAACACTCCTACAGACATCACACATGGGGCGGTTTAGTAAGTATGAATTGTTTTAGTTGTATTGTAAAACTTACAATTGTTGCTTTAGCGTGATCCATACGAGTAGAAAGTTAATATGCTAACATTAGCGTGCTAGCAGAGTCGTAAAAATTGCTACGTTACATATGCTAATTGTTAACATGGTAATTTATTCATAAGAAGTTAAATATCATGGTTGTTGATACTTGTTGCCATCTTAGAAGTATGCAAATTTTTCCGAGGCTAGCATGCTTCCATTAGCATGTTAACGTTTTATGCTAACATTTTAGCTCAATTTGATCATTTCAACCTACATTTGTGGGTTTTGAGACACGTTTCCATCTTGCGAGTGTACTAACTGTTATACACATTATAACAAGCTAACGTTAGCATGCTAACATTTTATGCTCACGCCATTACATTACGATAGCATGTAAAAATGTGAACGAAAACACTCCTACAGACATCACACATGGGGCGGTTTAGTAAGTATGAATTGTTTTAGTTGTATTGTAAAACTTACAATTGTTGCTTTAGCGTGAGCCATACGAGTAGAAAGTTAATATGCTAACATTAGCGTGCTAGCAGAGTCGTAAAAATTGCTATGTTACATATGCTAATTGTTAACATGGTAATTTATTCATAAGAAGTTAAATATCATGGCTTACGATACTTGTTGCCATCTTAGAAGTATGCAAATTTTTCCGAGGCTAGCATGCTACCATTAGCATGTTAACGTTTAATGTTAGCCTACGAGCTCAATTTGATCATTTCAACCTACATTTGTGGGTTTTGGGACATGTTTCCATCGTGCGAGTGTACTAACTGTTATACACACTTTATAACACGCTAACGTTAGCATGTTAACATTTTATGCTGGCGCCATTTCATTACGATAGCACGTAAAAATGTGAACGAAAACACTCCTACAGACATCACACATGGGGCGGTTTAGTAAGTATGAATTGTTTTAGTTGTATTGTAAAACTTACAATTGTTGCTTTAGCGTGATCCATACGAGTAGAAAGTTAATATGCTAACATTAGCGTGCTAGCAGAATCGTAAAAATTGCTACGTTACATATGCTAATTGTTAACATGGTAATTTATTCATAAGAAGTTAAATATCATGGTTGTTGATACTTGTTGCCATCTTAGAAGTATGCAAATTTTTCCGAGGCTAGCATGCTACCATTAGCATGTTAACGTTTTATGCTAACATTTTAGCTCAATTTGATCATTTCAACCTACATTTGTGGGTTTTGAGACACGTTTCCATCTTGCGAGTGTACTAACTGTTATACACATTATAACAAGCTAACGTTAGCATGCTAACATTTTATGCTCGCGCCATTACATTACGATGGCATGTAAAAATGTGAACGAAAACACTCCTACAGACATCACACATGGGGCGGTTTAGTAAGTATGAATTGTTTTAGTTGTATTGTAAAACTTACAATTGTTGCTTTAGCGTGATCCATAAGAGTAGAAAGTTAATATGCTAACACTAGCGTGCTAGCAGAATCGTAAAAATTGCTATGTTACATATGCTAATTGTTAACATGGTAATTTATCCATAAGAAGTTAAATATCATGGTTGTTGATACTTGTTGCCATCTTAGAAGTATGCAAATTTTTCCGAGGCTAGCATGCTACCATTAGCATGTTAACGTTTTATGCTAACATTTTAGCTCAATTTGATCATTTCAACCTACATTTGTGGGTTTTGAGACACGTTTCCATCTTGCGAGTGTACTAACTGTTATACACATTATAACAAGCTAACGTTAGCATGCTAACATTTTATGCCCGCGCCATTACATTACGATAGCACGTACAAATATGCACAAAAACACTCCTACAGACATCACACATGGGGCGCTATAGTAAGTATGAATTGTTTTAGTTGTATTGTAAAACTTACAGTTGTTGCTTGGAGTGATGAGTTATGAACATACTTGGTTCTGTGATGTCTTGGACAAGCTTGGAAAAAGACAACCCCAAAAAAAGTTCTTGCCTGCCCCGACCTGTCTACATAGGTGAGGAAGGGTGGGCGGTATGGAAGGGTAATTAGTCCACCTAATTGTCTTGTATGAGGAACTTTATCCCCTGGCTTTGAGAAGAAGTTATTCCAGTTTTTGGAGGAAGACAAAGGTGCCATTGTTCCCTCACACTTGCAACACAAAAGGTCCAACACAACCGCCGTGATGTTTGCACGACCACTCAAATACTTTCTGGCGTTTCCAAATCTCTTCTTTGTTTGGATTCCGTGCTCTTCACAGATAAGGTTGTCTGAATGTCAGGCGGGAGGAAGCGCACTGAGCTGTTATTAGCTCGTCTGACATCGTTGGAAAAGGCCGCAATTATGCTGTCAAGGTGAGATCCATATTTGCCGCTGATATTACGGCGAGATGAGACAACTCGGCGAAAACCTGTATCGCCAAGTACACAGCGGGGAGTTCGGTTCGGAAAGCAAAACGTGGATTTTGGGGTGGATTTTTTTTTTTTCCTGCTGGTCGTATAGGCAGCTAACTAGACGGGCCTGATTTACTGCTGTCTCCTACACATTCAAAGCAGAATAATGCCAGCGTTGTGCTGGGAGTCCACCCAGACCCTTTTATCCTAAGGCAGGGATCAGCAAACTCTTTTTTTCAAAAATGTATGAAAATGGAAAAAGATGAGGGGAAATTTTATTTTCTATATTTTATATTATATTATATTATATATTATATTTTTATATTTATAATACATTTTTTATATTTTATATTTATATTTTTTAATATTTTATATTTTATTTATATTTTTATATTAGATTTTATATTGTTTGTTTTAATATGGCCTTTAGCGCCCTGGAGCTTTTTCAAAAATGTATGAAAATGGAAAAAGATGAGGGGAAATTGTATTTTCTATATTTTATATTATATTATATTATATATTATATTTTTATATTTATAATACATTTTTTATATTTTATATTTATATTTTTTAATATTTAATATTTTATTTATATTTGTATATTAGATTTTATATTGTTTGTTTTAATATGGCCTTTAGCGCCCTGGAGCTTTTTCAAAAATGTATGAAAATGGAAAAAGATGAGGGGAAATTTTATTTTCTATATTTTATATTATATTATATTATATATTATATTTTTATATTTATAATACATTTTTTATATTTTATACTTATATTTTTTAATATTTAATATTTTATTTATATTTTTATATTAGATTTTATATTGTTTGTTTTAATATGGCCTTTAGCGCCCTGGAGCTTTTTCAAAAATGTATGAAAATGGAAAAAGATGAGGGGAAATTGTATTTTCTATATTGTATATTATATTATATTATATATTTTATTTTTATATTTATAATACATTTTTTATATTTTATATTTATATTTTTTAATATTTTATATTTTATTTATATTTTTATATTAGATTTTATATTGTTTGTTTTAATATGGCCTTTAGCGCCCTGGAGCTTTTTCAAAAATGTATGAAAATGGAAAAAGATGAGGGGAAATTGTATTTTCTATATTTTATATTATATTATATTATATATTATATTTTTATATTTATAATACATTTTTTATATTTTATATTTATATTTTTTGATATTTTATATTTTATTTATATTTTTATATTAGATTTTATATTGTTTGTTTTAATATGGCCTTTAGCGCCCTGGAGCTTTTTCAAAAATGTATGAAAATGGAAAAAGTTGAGGGGAAATTTTATTTTCTATATTTTATATTATATTATATTATATATTATATTTTTATATTTATAATACATTTTTTATATTTATATTTTTTTATATTTTATTCATATTTTTATATTAGATTTTATATTGTTTGTTTTAATATGGCCTTTAGCGCCCTGGAGCTTTTTCAAAAATGTATGAAAATGGAAAAAGATGAGGGGAAATTTTGTTTTCTATATTTTATATTATATTATATTATATTATATATTATATTTTTATATTTATATTATATTTTTTATATTTTATATTTATATTTTTTTATGTTTTATATTTTATTTATATTTTCATATTATATTTTATATTGTTTGTTTTATTATGGCCTGTGATGAGGTGGCGACTTGTCCAGGGTGTGCACCGCCTTCCGCCCGAATGCAGCTGAAATAGGCTCCCCGCGACCCCAAAAGGGACAAGCGGTAGAAAATGGATGGATGGATGGATATTTTTATATTATATTATATTTTTATATTTTATATTTATATTTTTTTATGTTTTATATTGTATTTATATTTTTATATTATATTTTATATTGTTTGTTTTATTATGGCCTGTGATGAGGTGGCGACTTGTCCAGGGTGTACACCGCCTTCCGCCCGAATGCAGCTGAGATAGGCTCCAGCACCCCCCGTGACCCCAAAAGGGACAAGCGGTAGAAAATGGATGGATGGTTCGTGTAGGAGGACAAACATGACACAAACCTTCCTAATTGTTAGAAATCCCACCGTTTTGTGTTTATGCTTCACCGGTGAGAGTATTCGGCGGGCGCTGTTTCGTCCTACTAATTTCGCCGGTCCTTGAACTCATCCGTAGTTGCGTGGACTGCGATGCAACAGTTTGTTTACATGCACAACTTTCTCCAGAAAGACGTGTTTCATGCCACTCCTTCTTTGTCTCATTTTGTCCACCAAACATTTTATACTGTGCGTGAATGCACAGAGGTGAGCTTTGATGATGTTATTGACGGACATATTTGGTCAGTGCATGACTGCAAGCTAATCGATGCTAACATGCTATTTAGGCTAGCTGTATGTACATATTGCATCATTATGTTTGTAGCTATCTTTGATACCATTTAATTTCCTTTACTTATGTCCTCTGTGTATTTAATTTATATTTGCATGTCTCATGACACATTATCTGTATGTAATATTGGCTGCATTTCTGATTGTTGTTTGTGTCCCATGTTGTTCCAGACCACAGCAAACATTACCATGTTGTTCCAGACCACAGCAAACATTTGATAGTAGGCTAATATAGCTCATATAGACACTTACATCATGTGTTGACTTCATTATAACACTTATATAAGACCTTTAAAGTCATTTTGATAGTAGGCTAATGTAACTAATATAGACACTTACATCATGTGTTGTCTTCATTATAACACTTATATAAGTTTTTTAAAGTCATTTTGATAGTAGGCTAATATAGACACTTACATCATGTGTTGTCTTCATTGTAACACTTATATAAGACTTTTAAAGTCATTTTGATAGTAGGCTAATATAGCTCATATAGACACTTACATCATGTGTTGTCTTCATCATGACACTTATATAAGACTTTTAAAGTAATTTTGATAGTAGGCTAATATAACTAATATAGACACTTACATCATGTGTTGTCTTCATTATAACACTTATATAATACTTTTAAAGTCATTTTTAGATAGTAGGCTAATATAACTAATAGAGACACTTACATCATGTGTTGACTTCATTATAACACTTATATAAGACTTTTAAAGTAATTTTGATAGTAGGCTAATATAACTAATATAGACACTTACATCATGTGTTGTCTTCATTATAACACTTATATAATACTTTTAAAGTCATTTTTAGATAGTAGGCTAATATAACTAATAGAGACACTTACATCATGTGTTGACTTCATTATAACACTTATATAAAACTTTTAAAGTTATTTTGATAGTAGGCTAATATAGCTAACATAGACACTTACATCATGTGTTGTCTTCATTATAACATGTATATAATACTTTTAAAGTCATTTTTAGATAGTAGGCTAATATAACTAATATAGACACATCATGTGTTGCCTTCATTATAACACTTATATAAGACTTTTAAAGTCATTTTGATAGTAGGCTAATATAGACACTTACATCATGTGTTGCCTTCATTATAACACTTATATAAGCCTTTTAATTTTTCGCGGCTCCAGACAGATTTTGTT
>NC_084742.1:55372997-55377997 GCF_033978785.1 Entelurus aequoreus
GCTGGACCAAACAGACATCTGTCCATGGAATGAGTCACACTTTATATTGATCATGATACATGCAGCACGTCATGCGTGTTCCTACTTCCGGAAAAAAAGGCAAGTGTTTTCTAATTATGGCAGACTTGGTAACAGACGACAATTTTTGGACGTATAAGGATTCACAAACGTATCTTTTTGAAGCTGAATATACTGAAGATGAACAACTGCTTGTAGAAGCGAGCGCGAAGGAAGGGTGTGACCTTGGAGCAGACGGAAGTCTACACAGGGGGATGAAAGTGACTTTCATGCTATAAATATGGAATTTGAAGCCAAGCTATTTTGACATGAATGGAGTGCTTACCCAAATAAACCCGAAAAATCGTCCCTGGCCAGCTAGACCAAACAGACAACTGTCCATGGAGTGAGTCACACTTTATAATGATCATGATACACGCAGCACGTCATGCGTGTTCCTACTTTCCGGAAAAAAAGGCGAGTGTTTTCTAATTATGGCAGAATTGGTAACAGACGACCATTTTTGGACAAATGAGGATTCAAAACCTTGTCTTTTTGAAGCTGAATATACTGAGGATGAACTACAGCTTATAGAAGCAAGTGCGAAGGAAGGGTGTGACCTTGGAGCTGACGGAAGTCTACACAGGGGGATGAAAGTGACTTTCATGCTATAAATATGGAATTTGAAGCCAAGCTATTTTGACATGAATGGAGTGCTTACCCAAATAAACCCGAAAAATCGTCCCTGGCCAGCTAGACCAAACAGACAACTGTCCATGGAGTGAGTCACACTTTATAATGATCATGATACACGCAGCACGTCATGCGTGTTCCTACTTTCCGGAAAAAAAGGCGAGTGTTTTCTAATTATGGCAGAATTGGTAACAGACGACCATTTTTGGACAAATGAGGATTCAAAACCTTGTCTTTTTGAAGCTGAATATACTGAGGATGAACCACAGCTTATAGAAGCAAGTGCGAAGGAAGGGTGTGAGGTGGGAGCAGATGGAAGTCGAGAGAGTGAGGGGAAAGTGATAAATATGGAATTTGAAGACAAGCTATTTCGACATAAATAGAGTGCTTACCCAAATAAACATGGCCAGCTGGACCAAAACAGATAACTGTCACACTTTGTATTGATCACGATACACGATCACGCTTGTTTATCATACAGGTTACAGAACTTAAATGCATTTTTAAAGTGATTTAGAGATAGAATTGAATGATAACATGCCGCTACCAAGAATGAGATGATTTTTACAAGTTTCAATGCAAAAAAAAACAAAAAACTTTTGTCTTCTTGTCTCTCATGATTGTGAATGAGAGGCAACATTCCAAAAAAATCCGGCAACTCACACCTGTCTTTTATCTGCAAGCGTACGTGACTTTCTATTTATGCATGGCGTCGTGTTATCCTGCTGGGGAGTGTGCGAGCGCGTGTCGGAAGTGGCGGCGACAGACACGCACTTGAAAACTTCCTGCTGATTATCTCGCGCGTCCACAAGGTCACAATCCGAGTCCAGGTTTTTTTTGGAATGCAACCTCTCGTTAGCCGATAGCCAGCTGTTTGCAAGCTCGGGAAGGAAATAAGTGAGCGTCGAATCAAAAAGAAAACATGGCCGAAGTTTGTGTGTCGCCGACGTGGCAAACCGGCGTAGCATTGGCATAGCAGACATTTATCCATGAAAATATGGAGAAGCTGATTAAGTTAAGTTAAAGTTAAAGTACCAATGATTGTCACACACACACTAGGTGTGGTGAAATTTGTCCTCTGCATTTGACCCATCACCCTTGTTCACCCCCTGGGAGGTGAAGGGAGCAGTGAGCAGCAGCGGTGGCCACGCCCGGGGAATCATTTTTGGTAATTGATCATGTGTTTGACAGGGAAACAGCGCACATATTATTCTGCTGTCCAAAAGTGAATGTCGTACAACATTACCATAAATTCCGGATCATAAGTTGCAACTTTTTTCCTACGCTTTGAAACCCGCGGCTTGTAAAACGGTGCAGCTAATTTATGGATTTCCCTTGGCTGACGCGGCCGCACAAAGATATCCCGCGCGTTGGTGACTCAGTCTCACTTCCACTACGATACCGATATCAATTCGATACGATATCAGCGCCAATCAGGATACATACTTGTATTATTTAGCAATGTGGGGGCATTAGCATTGACGTTACTAAAAGAACAATGTTAGGTGTAAAACAATTAAGGTCATGACAGACGTATGCTAGTGATGTAGAATGTTTGTGTCTTAACCACATCTAAAGGTCACAATAATTCATTAAATTAGAGGCATGACGATGTAAGTTGAATAATGCGGACACGTTTGTTACTGGACACTTTCTAATTATGTGATACTTGTTTATATTAACAAATGTGCTGTTTTACACTGCAATATTGTTCATTGATTATTACATATGTCTAGCTTGTGTGCTAGTGTGTGCTTGGCTGTTGTGTAGCTGCTGGCTTCTAGCAGCCTACAGCCTTTTAACTTTTTGTAAATAACGTCACAACAATACATGATAGGACTGCTTGAATCGGCGCGTGTATTGGAGAGTTTAGATTTGTTTTCTTTTTCTGATATCACACCGATATCAATGTTGGATCGAGATGTCCAACATTCCCACATATAAGATTCTACACCAAAAAAAAAGATGTATTTATTATTATTATTATTATTATTATTTATTTAGTTTATTTTGTTTTCGTTATTATTATTATTAGTAGTAGTAGTAGTATTAGTATTGTGTGAATGTCAAAAATTCACACATATAAGATTCTACACCAAAAAAAGATGTATTATTATTATTATTATTATTTAGTTAGTTTATTTTGTTTTTGTTATTATTAGTAGTAGTAGTAGTAGTATTATTAGTATTGTGTGAATGTCAAACATTCACACATATAAGATTCTACACCAAAAAAAAGATGTAATTATTATTGTTATTATTATTATTTTTATTTGTATTTTATTTGTATTTTTTAATTATTATTATTATTATTGTTATTTGTATTATTATTATTATTGTGTGAATGTCAAACATTCACACATATAAGATTACACTTCAAAAAATCATCTATTTATTTCTATTCCACCCCAATATTTGGCGCAGCTCTCCCCGAAAAATTCAAAATAATATCCCAGATTACCCAAAATTCCCGGTTTTTCGGAACATTTTTCCAATTACAAATGATTGGGCCAATTTTCAAACATGCACATTTCTCACCCGATTAGAGGTGTTCCACCATGCCCACACTCCATTCACCTTGGACAATCAAAATAGCAATTTTCCAAGTTCAAAATATTTCCAGGAATTCCCGGTTTTCCAAAGCCCTATTTTGACCTCTTGCTGGAAAGTTTTTATAGTCCACATTTTTTCAACCGTCTTTGACCATTCCACCTTCAAAACATTCCTCTTAATTGGGACAACAAATGCTCATATTTTTTTTTCGTACAACTTCCAGGTTTTCCCGAAATTACCAGGAATTCTGAAATACCCAATCTCAATTCAAACTGTTACTTCGGAACATTTTTCAACCGATTCCAAAAATCGGTTGAGACAATTTTCATATCATCTAAGAAAATTGTGCTAGTATCAATATTTTCTAAAATTCTAAATTTTCCCGAAATTGCCAAATTTCCAGGAACTTCCCATTCAAATGAATAGACATGCTAATAGTTCTACAATACATTTCTCAACCAGCTATTTCAAGGAATTTAGGGATTTCACCATCTACGGTCCGTAATATCATCAAAAGGTTCAGAGAATCTGGACAAATCACTGCACGTAAGCGGCAAGGCCAAAAACCAACATTGAATGCCCGTGACCTTCGATGCTGAAAGGTACATACAAGTTTTGGAGCAACATACACTATATTGCCACCCACCCTAATGATAAGAATCAGGTGTACTAATCAATTGGTGTATAAAATGAAGCACTTAGTCATGGAGACTGTTTCTACAAACATATGTGAAAGAATGGGCCGCTTTCAGTGATTTCCAGCGTGGAACTGTCATAGGATGCCACCTGTGCAACAAATCCAGTCGTGGAATTTCCTCGCTCCTAAATATTCCAAACTCAACCTTGTTATAAGGAAAGTGAAGAGTTTGGGAACAACAACAACTCAGCCACCAAGTGGTAGGCCACGTAAACTGACAGAGAGGTCAGGATAGTGCAAAGACTTTCTGCACAGTCAGTTGCTACAGAGCTCCAAACTTCATGTGACCTTCCAATTAGCCCACGTACAGTACGCAGAGAGCTTCATGGAACGGGTTTCCATGGCCGAGCAGCTGCATCTAAGCCATACATCACCAAGTCCAATGCAAAGCAAATTTGGTGGAGGATGAATTATGGTGTGAGGTTGGTTTTTCAGGAGTTGGGTTTGGCCCCTTTAGTTCCAGTGAAAGGAACTTTGAATGCTCCAGGATACCAAAACATGTTGGACAACTCCATGGGATGGCACTTCAAGTTCATATGTGAGTAAAGGCAGGTGGCCAAATACTTTTGGCAATATAGTGTATGTTGCCATCCAAGCAAGGTCTTTTTCATGGACGCCCCTGCTTATTTCAGCAAGACAATGCCAAGCCACGTGTTACATCAGCGTGGCTTCATAGTAAAAGAGTGCGGGTACTAGACTGGCCTGCCTGTAGTCCAGACCTGTCTCCCATTGAAAATGTGTGGCGCATTATGAAGCCTAAAATAGCACAACGGAGACCCCCGGACTGTTGAACAACTTAAGCTGTACATCAAGCAAGAATGGGAAAGAATTCCACCTGAGAAGCTTCAAAAATGTGTCTCCTCAGTTCCCAAACCTTTACTGAGTGTTGTTAAAAGGAAAGGCCATGTAACACAGTGGTAAAAATGCCCATGTGACAACTTTTTTGCAATGTGTTGCTGCCATTAAATTCTAAGTTAATGTTTATTTGCCAAAAAAAAAAAAGTTTCTCAGAGTGAACATGAAATATCTTGTCTTTGCAGTCTATTCAATTGAATATAAG
>NC_084742.1:55380497-55475497 GCF_033978785.1 Entelurus aequoreus
TCTAATGGTACAATGTGTTTGCTCATTGGCTCAGAAGGCTAATTGATGATTAGAAAACCCTTGTGCAATCATGTTCACGTATCTGAAAACAGTTTAGCTCGTTACAGAAGCTACAAAACTGACCTTCCTTTGAGCAGATTGAGTTTCTGGAGCATCACATTTGTGGGGTCACTTAAACGCTCATAATGGCCAGAAAAAGAGAACTTTCATCTGAAACTCGACAGTCTATTCTTGTTCTTAGAAATGAAGGCTATTCCACAAAATTGTTTGGGTGACCCCAAACTTTTGAACGGTAGTGTATATATATATTATATATATATTTATATAAATATGTGATTATTATTATTATCTATAAACTGTGATTATTATCTCTAAAAAAAAAAAGTGTTTTGTGTTAATATTTCCGAGTGTTTTGTGAATTTGCATGAGTTCTTATGGGGAAAAAAACATATTTGGTTTTGGTGCGATTGAGTATTTGGAAAGTTCCTCTTGTGATTTTATGGTTAGGATTGATATTATATACATATAAACATCCCTCAAGGCCTCTTTTCATGACTTGGGTACCCAATGAAAGTCTGAATCTGTTTGCACGCTCAATAATCCTTATGAAATACGGCTATATGGTGAACTATACAGCAGACTCCCAGCTGCATATATCCTGCAGAGAGTGGCTGATTGTCTCTTATTTACCCTCTGCAGGCGTGCTATTAGGCGCCCGAGTGATAAATCCTATAGTCGGCCGAATGTCCTATTTGTTTAAGCAACGTCCTGAAAATGAGTTACGCCGTCCCGTGTGCGTTTAGTAGCCCCCTTGGAGCACTTTGCATGCGTGCACAGGCCATGGGGTGTGCTGGTGCAGGGCTAATTGATGCATGCGGGCGGTGTGAAGACATTGTAGCACAGTAGCTATAGCGGGCTGTTATTGCATGAAAAACACCAGGCCTGATGGATTTATTCCCCCCCCCCGTCCACTCTGCCAATAGTGAACACACACACTCCGCTGTCTCCCTGCTCCAGCAGGACGGGAACCTGATATGTCACGGGTGGTCTAACTCGCGGGATCTGGAAGAGGAATCACGCCGGAGGAGGAAAACGCTCACGAGCGCTCTGAGATTAGAGGAGGCTCTCAAATGACGCTTAAACACGTCCGACCCTGGCCTGATGTGAAGTGTGAACGCCACTCGGGGGCCATGTTTGCTCCTTGTATATATATTTTTATTTTTTTATTTTATTTTATATATATATATATATATGTGGAATATTTGATGTGAAGTAATCGGACCGTTCGATAGGTCAATAATTCATTGGAACATTGACTTTGATTCATTATTATGTTTTGAACAATAACAAAGTAAAATTAAAGCTGCAAGCAGCGATGGACGGGACCGACTTTGACGGCACATAAAATCCAAACCGGAGCAGTAATCAAAACTCTTTGGTCAACTTTTAATCAGAAGGGTTCAATCTCTCTCCTGTGCTAGTTTGAATCTGACATGACAAACGCGCTCAGAGGAGATAATGTTTGAAAAAAGTTGACCGGTTTTTACAAAACTTTTGTTTTGAAGGGGGAATTGCAAACTTCCTGTTGATTTTTGCTGGGGGTTGTCACTCTATGAAATGTAGGTCTAAGTGAGACCTACATAGAGGTTTTTGTTTCATGTCTCTACGACATTCCTACTGGAAGTTACAGGCAGTTTTGTCTGAGTTTTCTTCCTAGGAGCAGTTGTGTCTGTGTTTTATTCCTAGGGGGCGCTAGAGCGCAATTTTGAGTTTTGGGGTTGTTGTTTTTTTTATTAGATCGCAATTTTTGCCAGTCCTGATGTGTGTGTCTAGTTTGGTGAGTTTTGAAGCATGTTAAGGAGGTCAAATTACAGCTCAAAGAGGCAAAAGTGACTGTTTTTTAGTAAACTTTTGTTTTGAAGGGGGAATTTCCAACTTCCTGTTGATTTTTGCTGAAGGATGTCAATGTATGAAATCTAGGACTAAGTGAGACCTACATAGAGGTTTTTGTTTCATGTCTCTACGACATTCCTACTTGAAGTTACAGGCAGTTTTGTCTGTGTTTCTTCCTAGGGGGCGCTAGAGCGCAATTTTGAGTTTTGGGGTTGTTTTTTTTTTATTAGATCACAATTTTTGCCAGTCCTGATGTGTGTGTCTAGTTTGGTGAGTTTTGAAGGATGTTATGGGGGTCAAATTACAGCTCCAAGAGGCAAAAGTGACTGTCTTTAGTAAACTTTTGTTTTGAAGGGGGAATTTCCAACTTCCTGTTGATTTTTGCTGAAGGATGTCAATGTATGAAATCTAGGACTAAGTGAGACCTACATAGAGGTTTTTGTTTTATGTCTCTACGACATTCCTACTGGAAGTTACAAGCAGTTTTGTCTGTGTTTCTTCCTAGGGGGCGCTAGAGCGCAATTTTGAGTTTTGGAGTTGTTGTTTTTTTATTAGATCGCAATTTTTGCCAGTCCTGATGTGTGTGTCTAGTTTGGTGAGTTTTGAAGCATGTTAAGGAGGTGAAATTACAGCTCAAAGAGGCAAAAGTGACTGTTTTTTAGTAAACTTTTGTTTTGAAGGGGGAATTTCCAACTTCCTGTTGATTTTTGCTGAAGGATGTCAATGTATGAAATCTAGGAGTAAGTGAGACCTACATAGCGGTTTTTGTTTCATGTCTCTACGACATTCCTACTGGAAGTTACCGGCAGTTTTGTCTGTGTTTTCTTCCTAGGGGGCGCTAGAGCGCAATTTTGAGTTTTGGGGTTTGGTTTTTTGATTAAATCGCAATGTTCGCCAGTCCTAATGTGTGTGTCAAATTTGGTGAGTTTTGAAGCATGTTAAGGGGGTCAAACTACAGCTCAAAGTTGCGGTATAATAATAAAGAAAGAAAGAATAAAACCTTACAAATACATAGGGTCCTTTTTTAGTAAACTTTTGTTTTGAAGGGGGAATTTCCAACTTCCTGTTGATTTTTGCAGAAGGATGTCAATGTATGAAATCTAGGACTAAGTGAGACCTACATAGAGGTTTTTGTTTCATGTCTCTACGACATTCCTACTGGAAGTTACAGGCAGTTTTGTCTGTGTTTTCTTCCTAGGGGGCGCTAGAGCGCAATTTTGAGTTTTGGGGTTGTTTTTTTTTATTATATCGCAATTTTTGCCAGTCCTGATGTGTGTGTCTAGTTTGGTGAGTTTTGAAGCATGTTAAGGAGGTCAAATTACAGCTCAAAGAGGCAAAATTGACTGTTTTTTAGTAAACTTTTGTTTTGAAGGGGGAATTTCCAACTTCCTGTTGATTTTTGCTGAAGGATGTCAATGTATGAAATCTAGGAATAAGTGAGACCTACATAGCGGTTTTTGTTTCATGTCTCTACGACATTCCTACTGGAAGTTACCGGCAGTTTTGTCTGTGTTTTCTTCCTAGGGGGCGCTAGAGCGCAATTTTGAGTTTTGGAGTTGTTGTTTTTTATTAGATCGCAATTTTTGCCAGTCCTTATGTGTGTGTCTAGTTTGGTGAGTTTTGAAGCATGTTAAGGAGGTCAAATTACAGCTCAAAGAGGCAAAAGTGACTGTTTTTTAGTAAACTTTTGTTTTGAAGGGGGAATTTCCAACTTCCTGTTGATTTTTGCTGAAGGATGTCAATGTATGAAATCTAGGATTAAGTGAGACCTACATAGCGGTTTTTGTTTCATGTCTCTACGACATCCCTACTGGAAGTTACCGGCAGTTTTGTCTGTGTTTTCTTCCTAGGGGGCGCTAGAGCGCAATTTTGAGTTTTGGGGTTTGGTTTTTTGATTAAATCGCAATGTTCGCCAGTCCTGATGTGTGTGTCAAATTTGGTGAGTTTTGAAGCATGTTAAGGGGGTCAAACTACAGCTCAAAGCTGCGGTATAATAATAAAGAAAGAAAGAATAAAACCTTACAAATACGTAGGGTCCTTTTTTAGTAAACTTTTGTTTTGAAGGGGGAATTTCCAACTTCCTGTTGATTTTTGCTGAAGGATGTCAATGTATGAAATCTAGGACTAAGTGAGACCTACATAGCGGTTTTTGTTTCATGTCTCTACGACATTCCTACTGGAAGTTACAGGCAGTTTTGTCTGTGTTTTCTTCCTAGGGGGCGCTAGAGCGCAATTTTGAGTTTTGGGGTTGTTGTTTTTTATTATATCGCAATTTTTGCCAGTCCTGATGTGTGTGTCTAGTTTGGTGAGTTTTGAAGCATGTTAAGTAGGTCAAATTACAGCTCAAAGAGGCAAAAGTGACTGTTTTTAGTAAACTTTTGTTTTGAAGGGGGAATTTCCAACTTCCTGTTGATTTTTGCTGAAGGATGTCAATGTATGAAATCTAGGAGTAAGTGAGACCTACATAGCGGTTTTTGTTTCATGTCTCTACGACATTCCTACTGGAAGTTACCGGCAGTTTTGTCTGTGTTTTCTTCCTAAGGGGCGCTAGAGCGCAATTTTGAGTTTTGGGGTTTGGTTTTTTTGATTAAATCGCAATGTTCGCCAGTCCTGATGTGTGTGTCAAATTTGGTGAGTTTTGAAGCATGTTAAGGGGGTCAAACTACAGCTCAAAGTTGCGGTATAATAATAAAGAAAGAAAGAATAAAACCTTACAAATACATAGGGTCCTTTTTTAGTAAACTTTTGTTTTGAAGGGGGAATTTCCAAATTCCTGTTGATTTTTGCTGAAGGATGTCAATGTATGAAATCTAGGACTAAGTGAGACCTACATAGCGGTTTTTGTTTCATGTCTCTACGACATTCCTACTGGAAGTTACAGGCAGTTTTGTCTGTGTTTTCTTCCTAGGGGGCGCTAGAGCGCAATTTTGAGTTTTGGGGTTGTTGTTTTTTATTATATCGCAATTTTTGCCAGTCCTGATGTGTGTGTCTAGTTTGGTGAGTTTTGAAGCATGTTAAGGAGGTCAAATTACAGCTCAAAGAGGCAAAAGTGACTGTTTTTAGTAAACTTTTGTTTTGAAGGGGGAATTTCCAACTTCCTGTTGATTTTTGCTGAAGGATGTCAATGTATGAAATCTAGGAGTAAGTGAGACCTACATAGCGGTTTTTGTTTCATGTCTCTACGACATTCCTACTGGAAGTTACCGGCAGTTTTGTCTGTGTTTTCTTCCTAAGGGGCGCTAGAGCGCAATTTTGAGTTTTGGGGTTTGGTTTTTTTGATTAAATCGCAATGTTCGCCAGTCCTGATGTGTGTGTCAAATTTGGTGAGTTTTGAAGCATGTTAAGGGGGTCAAACTACAGCTCAAAGTTGCGGTATAATAATAAAGAAAGAAAGAATAAAACCTTACAAATACATAGGGTCCTTTTTTAGTAAACTTTTGTTTTGAAGGGGGAATTTCCAAATTCCTGTTGATTTTTGCTGAAGGATGTCAATGTATGAAATCTAGGACTAAGTGAGACCTACATAGCGGTTTTTGTTTCATGTCTCTACGACATTCCTACTGGAAGTTACCGGCAGTTTTGTCTGTGTTTTCTTCCTATGGGGCGCTAGAGCGCAATTTTGAGTTTTGGAGTTGTTGTTTTTTTATTAGATCGCAATTTTTGCCAGTCCTGATGTGTGTGTCTAGTTTGGTGAGTTTTGAAGCATGTTAAGGAGGTCAAATTACAGCTCAAAGAGGCAAAAGTGACTGTTTTTTAGTAAACTTTTGTTTTGAAGGGGGAATTTCCAACTTCCTGTTGATTTTTGCTGAAGGATGTCAATGTATGAAATCTAGGAGTAAGTGAGACCTACATAGCGGTTTTTGTTTCATGTCTCTACGACATTCCTACTGGAAGTTACCGGCAGTTTTGTCTGTGTTTTCTTCCTAGGGGGCGCTAGAGCGCAATTTTGAGTTTTGGAGTTGTTGTTTTTTATTACATCGCAATTTTTGCCAGTCCTTATGTGTGTGTCTAGTTTGGTGAGTTTTGAAGCATGTTAAGGAGGTCAAATTACAGCTCAAAGAGGCAAAAGTGACTGTTTTTTAGTAAACTTTTGTTTTGAAGGGGGAATTTCCAACTTCCTGTTGATTTTTGCTGAAGGATGTCAATGTATGAAATCTAGGACTAAGTGAGACCTACATAGCGGTTTTTGTTTCATGTCTCTACGACATTCCTACTGCAAGTTACAGGCAGTTTTGTCTGTGTTTTCTTCCTAGGGGGCGCTAGAGCGCAATTTTGAGTTTTGGGGTTTGGTTTTTTGATTAAATCGCAATGTTCGCCAGTCCTGATGTGTGTGTCAAATTTGGTGAGTTTTGAAGCATGTTAAGGGGGTCAAACTACAGCTCAAAGCTGCGGTATAATAAGAAAGAAAGAAAGAATAAAACCTTACAAATACGTAGGGTCCTTTTTTAGTAAACTTTTGTTTTGAAGGGGGAATTTCCAACTTCCTGTTGATTTTTGCTGAAGGATGTCAATGTATGAAATCTAGGACTAAGTGAGACCTACATAGAGGTTTTTGTTTCATGTCTCTACGACATTCCTACTGCAAGTTACAGGCAGTTTTGTCTGTGTTTTCTTCCTAGGGGGCGCTAGAGCGCAATTTTGAGTTTTGGGGTTGTTTTTTTTTATTATATCGCAATTTTTGCCAGTCCTGATGTGTGTTTAGTTTGGTGAGTTTTGAAGCATGTTAAGGAGGTCAAATTACAGCTCAAAGAGGCAAAAGTGACTGTTTTTTAGTAAACTTTTGTTTTGAAGGGGGAATTTCCAACTTCCTGTTGATTTTTGCTGAAGGATGTCAATGTATGAAATCTAGGACTAAGTGAGACCTACATAGCGGTTTTTGTTTCATGTCTCTACGACATTCCTACTGGAAGTTACCGGCAGTTTTGTCTGTGTTTTCTTCCTAAGGGGCGCTAGAGCGCAATTTTGAGTTTTGGGGTTTGGTTTTTTTGATTAAATCGCAATGTTCGCCAGTCCTAATGTGTGTGTCAAATTTGGTGAGTTTTGAAGCATGTTAAGGGGGTCAAACTACAGCTCAAAGCTGCGGTATAATAAGAAAGAAAGAAAGAATAAAACCTTACAAATACGTAGGGTCCTTTTTTAGTAAACTTTTGTTTTGAAGGGGGAATTTCCAACTTCCTGTTGATTTTTGCTGAAGGATGTCAATGTATGAAATCTAGGACTAAGTGAGACCTACATAGAGGTTTTTGTTTCATGTCTCTACGACATTCCTACTGCAAGTTACAGGCAGTTTTGTCTGTGTTTTCTTCCTAGGGGGCGCTAGAGCGCAATTTTGAGTTTTGGGGTTGTTTTTTTTTATTATATCGCAATTTTTGCCAGTCCTGATGTGTGTTTAGTTTGGTGAGTTTTGAAGCATGTTAAGGAGGTCAAATTACAGCTCAAAGAGGCAAAAGTGACTGTTTTTTAGTAAACTTTTGTTTTGAAGGGGGAATTTCCAACTTCCTGTTGATTTTTGCTGAAGGATGTCAATGTATGAAATCTAGGACTAAGTGAGACCTACATAGCGGTTTTTGTTTCATGTCTCTACGACATTCCTACTGGAAGTTACAGGCAGTTTTGTCTGTGTTTTCTTACATTCCACCTGTTTGCTCTTGTATTACTCGTTTTAATATTTTTCAAATACAAACGTAGTATTTGTAGAACGTGGGGGCCCTTGAAAAATGATCCCCGGGGCCACACTTTGAACACCTCACACGTGAGACTTCTCCTGACCCCCAGGTTGAGAAGAGAAACTATTTGACACAATATTATCCTTCCCGGTGCTTTTACTCCCCCCTCGGTCGTCCTAAGCATACTATTTTGTTCCAGCCGTCCATGTGGGGACCCGAGTGTTTAACTTCTGGAGTGAGAACACACGGAGTTGTTTAGAGTGGAGCCACACCGCTTCCAAATGTGTGGACGCGCTGGCCAGCCTTTCTCGGGGAAAAACTGTTGATTGGTGCAGCTTTGTTTATGGCGGCGACTGATGTGGTCAGAAGTGCCTTCATTAAGGACACGCTGGGGTTCTGCCATCACCACCTTGCACGTGTTCCCGGGGCCCCCGAGGCTCCGTAATTCAATAAATAACGGAGATTAAAGGGAGGGAAAAGCTCCCGCTGGCCTGTTATTGTCTTGTCACATTTTGAGGATCCTCTCTGAAGTTTGTGGGCTGGGAAGAGCCGACACACTGATGGGTTGCAGGATGTGTGGAAGAAGGACCGATAGGCCTTCTGGCACTTCAAAGGTGCACCGGTTTCTAGGGATGGGTATCGCTCTCATGTGCACTGAGCTGATATGATAAAGAAAGAAAAAAAAATTAAAATAAAGATTAAACTAATAATAATAAAATAAATAATAATAAAAAAATGGTAATAGATCAAAACAATAAAAAATTGAAAGAAATAAATACAAATTAAATCTAATTAAATTCAAAAAACTTTTTTCTTTTCAACAGTACCAATGTTTGGTCCATTTGTGTGTGTTGATGAATATTAATTATTTTTTATAATAAAATCGAGGTTTTTTTTATTGCAACATTTAAAAAGGAGCTGATATGATGTAGAAAAAAAATAAAAAAAATAAATAAAGATTAAACTAATAATAATAAAATAAATAATAATTTAAAAAAATGGTAATAGATAAAAACAATAAAAAAAATTAATAAATAAATGAAAATTAAATCTAATTAAATTCAAAAAACTTTTTTTTATCAACAGTACCGATGTTTGGTCCGTTTGTATGTGTTGATGAATATTAATTATTTTTTTAATAACAAAATCGAGTTTTTTTTATTGCAACATTTAAAAAGGAGCTGATATGATGTAGAAAAAAAATTAATTTTAAAATAAAGATTAAACTAATAATAATAAAATAAATAATAATAAAAAAAAATGGTAGTAGATAAAAACAATAAAAAATTGAAAGAAAGAAATACAAATTAAATCTAATTGAATTCAAAAAACTTTTTTTTATCAACAGTACCAATGTTTGGTCCGTTTGTGTGTATTGATGAATATTAATTATTTTTTTCTAATAAAATCGAGTTTTTTTTTATTGCAACATTTAAAAAGGAGCTGATATGATGTAGAAAAAAAAAATTAAAATAAAGATTAAACTAATAATAATAAAATAAATAATAATAAAAAAAATGGTAAAAGATAAAAACAATAAAAAATTGAAAGAAAGAAATAAAAATTAAATCTAATTAAATTCAAAAAACTTTTTTTCATCAACAGTACCAATGTTTGGTCCGTTTGTGTGTGTTGATGAATATTAATTATTTTTTTATAATAAAATCGAGTTTTTTTTTGTTGCAATATTTAAAAAGGAGCTGATATGATGTAGAAAAAAAATAAAAAAATAAATAAAGATTAAACTAATAATAATAAAATAAATAATAATAAAAAAAATGGTAATAGATAAAAACAATAAAAAATTTAAATAAATAAATGGAAATTAAATCTAATTAAATTCAAAAAACTTTTTTTTATCAACAGTACCGATGTTTGGTCCGTTTGTATGTGTTGATGAATATTAATTATTTTTTAAATAATAAAATCGATTTTTTTTTATTGCAACATTTAAAAAGGAGCTGATATGATGTAGAAAAAAAATTAATTTTAAAATAAAGATTAAACTAATAATAATAAAATAAATAATAATACAAAAATGGTAGTAAATAAAAACAATAAAAAATTGAAAGAAAGAAAGAAAAATTAAATCTAATTGAATTCAAAAAACTTTTTTTTTATCAACAGTACCAATGTTTGGTCCGTTTGTGTGTGTTGATGAATATTAATTATTTTTTTCTAATAAAATCGAGGTTTTTTGTATTGCAACATTTAAAAAGGAGCTGATATGATGTAGAAAAAAACAATTAAAATAAAGATTAAACTAATAATAATAAAATAAATAATAATTTAAAAAATGGTAAAAGATAAAAACAATAAAAAATTGAAAGAAAGAAATAAAAATTAAATCTAATTAAATTCAAAAAACTTTTTTTTATCAACAGTAACAATGTTTGGTCCGTTTGTGTGTGTTGATGAATATTAATTATTTTTTTCTAATAAAATCGAGGTTTTTTTATTGCAACATTTAAAAAGGAGCTGATATGATGTAGAAGAAAAAAAATTAAAATAAAGATTAAACTAATAATAATAAAATAAATAATAATAAAAAAATGGTAATAGATCAAAACAATAAAAAATTGAAAGAAGTAAATAAAAATTGAATCTAATTGAATTCAAAAAACTTTTTTTTTCAACAGTACCAATGTTTGGTCCGTTTGTGTGTGTTGATGAATATTAATTATTTTTTTATAATAAAATCAAGGTTTTTTTTGTTGCAACATTTAAAAAGGAGCTGATATGATGTAGAAAAAAAATAAAAAAATAAATAAAGATTAAACTAATAATAATAAAATAAATAATAATAAAAAAATGGTAATAGATAAAAACAATAAAAAATTTAAATAAATAAATGGAAATTAAATCTAATTAAATTCAAAAAACTTTTTTTTATCAACAGTACCGATGTTTGGTCCGTTTGTATGTGTTGATGAATATTAATTATTTTTTTAATAATAAAATCGAGTTTTTTTTATTGCAACATTTAAAAAGGAGCTGATATGATATAGAAAAAAAAATAGTTTTAAAATAAAGATTAAACTAGTAATAATAAAATAAATAATAATAAAAAAATGGTAGTAGATAAAAACAATAAAAAATTGAAAGAAAGAAATACAAATTAAATCTAATTGAATTCAAAAAACTTTTTTTTATCAACAGTACCAATGTTTGGTCCGTTTGTGTGTGTTGATGAATATTAATTAATTTTTTCTAATAAAATCGAGGTTTTTTTTATTGCAACATTTAAAAAGGAGCTGATATGATGTAGAAAAAAAAATTAAAATAAAGATTAAACTAATAATAATAAAATAAATAATAATAAAAAAATGGTAAAAGATAAAAACAATAAAAAATTGAAAGAAAGAAATAAAAATTAAATCTAATTAAATTCAAAAAACTTTTTTTTATCAACAGTACCAATGTTTGGTCCGTTTGTGTGTGTTGATGAATATTAATTATTTTTTTATAATAAAATCGAGGTTTTTTTTGTTGCAACATTTAAAAAGGAGCTGATATGATGTAGAAAAAAATTAAGATTAAAAAATGTTTTATAAAATAAATAATAATACAATTAAGTAAATAGATGAATAAACAAATACAAAAAAAAGAAAGAAAAAAAAAAGAGGAAAAATTGAAAAGCAGTTATCATAATCAGCTCCTTAAAAATTTTAGAATAAAAATAAAAATTGTACTTTATTTTTATGTAAAAAAATTTAAGGAGCTCATTATGATCACTGCTGTTTTATTATATTATATGTTTTATTATCACATGTCTGAGTATCATTTGCACTGATACAGTATATTCCCGGTGCCTGGGAATCGATACCAGTAGTCAACAGTACAAATGTTTGGTCCATTTGTGGGTGTTAATAAACATTAATTGTTTTTTGTTTTCTTATAATAAAATCTTTTTTTTAAATTTTTTTTTAAAGGAGCTGATATGATATGGGGAAAAAAATATATTATTTTTAAATAATAATGATAATAATAATAAAGTAAATAATACAACTAAATAAAATATGATTAAATAGATACAAATAAATAAATACAAATCAAAAAAATAAAAATTTAAATAAATAAATAAAAATACTATTAAATTAAATCAAAAAACTTTTTTCTTTTTTTTTAAAGGAGCTGATCATGAGCTCACATGTCTGAGTATCATTTGCACCGATACAGTATATTCCCAGTACCTGGGAATCGATACCAGTAGTCAACAGTACAAATGTTTGGTCCATTTGTGGGTGTTAATAAATATTCATTGTTTTTTCGTTTTTTTATAATACAGTTTTTTTTTTTTTTTTTTTTTTAAAGGAGCTGATATGATATGGGGGGAAAAAAAAATGAATGATTTTTTTTTTTTTAATAATAAAAACAATAATAATGAAGTAAATAATAATACAAATAAATAAAAGATGATTAAATAAATAAAAATAAATAAATACAAATCAAAAAAATTAAAATAAATAAATAAATAAAAAATTACAATTAAATTAAAACAAAAAACTTTTTTAAACTTTTTTAAAGGAGCTGATCTTGAGCTCACGTGTCTGAGTATCATTTGCGCCGATACAGTAGATTCCCGGTACCTCGGAATCGATACCAGTAGTCAACAGTAACCATTTTGTTGGTGTTGATAAATATCAATAGTTTTTTGTAATAAAACCAAATTATTTTTATTGTCACATTTAAAAAGGAGCTGATATGATATAGAAAAATTAAAAAATAAAGATTAAACTAATAATAATAAAATAAATAATAATTAAAAAAATAAATGAATAGATAAAAACAATTAAAAATTGAAATAAATAAATAGAAATTTAAATTAATTTAATTTAAAAAACTTTTTTCCAAAATATTCATATTGCGCCACACATTTTCAATGGGAGACAGGTCTGGACTACAGGCAGGCCAGTCTAGTACCCGTATTCTTTTACTATGAAACCATGCTGTTGTAACACGTGGCTTGGCATTGTCTTGCTGAAATAAGCAGGGGCGTCCATGATAACATTGCTTGAATGGCAACATATGTTGCTCCAAAACCTGTATGTACCTTTCAGCATTAATGGTGCCTTCACAGATGTGTAAGTTACCCATGTCTTGGGCACTAATACACACCCATACCATCACACATGCTGGCTTTTACACTTTGCGCCTAGAACAATCCGGATGGTTCTTTTCATCTTTGCTCCAGAGGACACGACGTCCACAGTTTCCAAAAACAATTTTCAAATGTGGACTCGTCAGACCACAGAACTTTTTTCCACTTTGCATCAGTCCATTTTAGATGAGCTCGGGCCCAGTTTCTGGGTGTTGTTGATAAATGGCTTTGGCTTTGCATAGTAGAGTTTTAACTTGCACTTACAGATGTAGCGATCAACTGTAGTTACTGACAGTGGTTTTCGGAAGTGTTCCTGAGCCCATGTGGTGATATCCTTTACACACTGATGTCCGTTTTTGATGTAGTACCACCTGAGTAATCGAAGGTCCGCAATATCATCGCTTACGTGCAGTGATTTCTCCAGATTCTCTGAAACTTTTGGATATTACAGACTTTAGATGGTGAAATCCCTAAATTCCTTGCAATAGCTGGTTGAGAAATGTTGTTCTTAAACTGTTGGACAATTTGCTCACGCATTTGTTGACAAAGTGGTGACCCTCGCCCCATCCTTGTTTGTGAATGACTGAGCATTTCATGGAAGCTGCTTTTATACCCAATCATGGCACCCACCTGTTCCCAATTAGCCTGTTCACCTGTGGGATGTTCCAAATAAGTGTTTGATGAGCATTCCTCAACTTTCTCAGTCTTTTTTGCCACTTGTGCCAGCTTTTTTGAAACATGTTGCAGGCATCAAATTTCAAATGAGCTAATATTTGCAAAAAATAACGTTTTCCAATGTGAACATGAAATATCTTGTCTTTGCAGTCTATTCAATTGAATATAAGCTGAAAAGGATTTGCAAATCATTGTTTTCTGGTCATCCTGCAGGCGAGGAAATGATATTTTTGACAATAAAATGTCTGTTTTCTCCGCAGCCTCTTCACTCCCGACTTTTTCCACCGTCTCCTGTCGCTTTCCAATCGCCAGCATTCCTTTCCCGCTTTTTTTTTGGTTCCCCTTACTTTATTCCACTCGCCGCTGCCTTTTTTTTGTTTGTTTTTCTCCCCTTTCAACCTTTACCTGCGCGCCCTATTCGTCATCTTTTTTCTTTTTCCATGCTCGTCTTTCTTGATCCTCTCCTTTGTGACAAAGCCAGGGTTAAACACACACCTGGCCCAGTTCTGTCCGTCCTGCTGTCAACTCTCATCTGCTGAATGAATGGCTCACCTTGCCCCACACACACACATTCTTGTATTTCTTACCTTCTTGAGACCAGAGACAAATGCCTACCTCTTTAGGACCACCCTTTGTAGATATATAAAGATTTGTATTTACCACTTTAATAATATATACATGCTATGGAAATATAAAAAAGGTGAGCTTTTTAAGCTTTTGTATGCACGTTAAATCAACAAAAACTCCTGACTTTGGAGCAATGTTCACGGACTCTAGTATGTGGCTCTCTATTAGATGCAATGGTTTTCCGTATTGGGACCATGATTTAATTCCTAACTTGTTCACACCTCCTCATATGGAAGGTGTTTTTCCTTGTTGATGTCTCAAGAAGGGTAGAAATACAAGAAAACACACACACACACACATTCTTGTATTTCTTACCTTCTTGAGACCAGAGACAAATGCCTACCTCTTTACGACCATCCTTTCTAGGTATATAAAGATTTGTATTTACCACATTAATAATATATACATTCTATGCAAATATAAAAAAAGAAATCTTTTTAAGCTTTTGGATGCACATTAAATCAACAAAGAATCCTGACTTTGGAGCAATGTTCACGGACTCTAGTATTTGGCTCTCTTTTAGATGCAATGGTTTTCCGTATTGGGACCATTCATTGTGTCCTAACTTGTTCACACCTCCTCATATGGAAGGTGCTTTTCCTTGTTGATGTCTCAAGAAGGGTAGAAATACAAGAAAACACACACACACACATTCTTGTATTTCTTACCTTCTTGAGACCAGAGACAAATGCCTCCCTCTTTATGACCACCCTTTCTAGATATATAAAGATTTGTATTCACCACATTAATAATATATACATACTATGCAAATATAAAAAAGGTGAGCTTTTTAAGCTTTTGTATGCACGTTAAATCAACCAAAAATCCTGACTTTGGAGCAATGTTCACAGACTCTAGTATGTGGCTCTCTATTAGATGCAATGGTTTTCCGTATTGGGACCATGATTTATGTCCTAACTTGTTCACACCTCCTCATATGGAAGCTACTTTTCCTTGTTGATGACTCAAGAAGGGTAGAAACACAAGAAAACACACACGCACACAAACACACACACACATTCTTGTATTTCTTACCTTCTTGAGACCAGAGACAAATGCCTACCTCTTTAGGACCACCCTAAGATTTGTATTTACAACATTAATAATATATACATACTATGCAAATATAAAAAAGGTAAGCTTGTAGGGTTTTTTTCTCTTTTCTTTCTTTTTTTGTTTGTAAGTGGTTTTTAATCTTCATTATTTACTTCAAGTTATTACAGTATGTCTCTATATACATATTTATTTTATTAATTTTGGCCAAAGGGGGCACATTTCAATTTCTTACACACACCTGTTATTTCATATGTTGACCAGAGGCGGAGCACTTCAAATTTTTAGACACACTTGTTATTTCATATGTTGACCAGAAGGGGCTGCCATCTTGTTTTATCATATATTGCTGCCTTTGCACCTGTCAATGTTTACTTTTGTATGCACATTAAATCAACACAAAAATCCTGACTTTGGAGCAATGTTCACAGACTCTAGTATTTGGCTCTCTATTAGATGCAATGGTATTCCGTATTGGGACCATGATTTATGTCCTAACTTGTTCACATCTCCTCATATGGAAGGTGCTTTTCCTTGTTGATGTCTCAAGAAGGAAATACAAGAACACACACACACACACACACACACACACACACACATGTGCACACACACTTTTTGCCCTCTCCAGTCTATCCTGTTTCTAATCTATCGGTGCATTGTGTTGAGCCATGAAGCATGCCGTTGAAGACCCAGCCTGCCGTAACACATGCTCACACGGCCTCGCGCCTCTCAGTGTGTGTGTGTGTGTGTGTGTGTGTGTGTGTGTGTGTGTGTGTGTGTGTGTGTGTGTGTGTGTGTGTGTGTGTGTGCTTGTATTTTTACCTTTCTTGAGACATCAACAAGGAAAAGTAGCTTCCATATGAGGTGTGAACAAGTGAGGACATAAATCATAGTCCCAATACAGAAAGCCATTGCATCTAATAGAGAGCCAAATACTAGAGTCCGTGAACATTGCTCCAAAGTCAGGATTTTTTGTTGAGTTAATGTGCATACAAAAACTAAACTTTGACAGGTGCAAAGGCAGCAATATATGATAAAACAAGACGGCAGCCCCCTCTGGTCAACATATGAAATAACAAGTGTGTCTAAAAATTCGAAGTGCTCCCCCTCTGGCCAACACATGTAATAACAGGTGTGTGTAAGAAATTGAAAAGCGCCCCCTTTGGCCAAAATTAATAAAATAAATATGTATATAGAGACATACTGTAATAACTTGAAGTAAATCAATCAATCAATCAATCAATCAATGTTTATTTATATAGCCCTAAATCACAAGTGTCTCAAAGGGCTGTACAAGCCACAACGACATCCTCGGTACAGAGCCCACATACGGGCAAGGAAAAACTCACCCCAGTGGGACGTCAATGTGAATGACTATGAGAAACCTTGGAGAGGACTGCATATGTGGGTAACCCCCCCCCCCCCCCCCCCCCCCTCTAGGGGAGACCGAAAGCAATGGATGTCGAGTGGGTCTGACATAATATTGTGAAAGTCCAACACATCAGCGAAAGTCCAGTCCATAGTGGGGCCAGCAGGAACCATCCCGAGCGGAGACGGGTCAGCAGCGTAGAGATGTCCCCATCTGATGGACAGGCTAGCGGTCCACCCCGGGTTGGGAGCAGAGTAGAAAAGAAAAGAAAAGAAACGGCAGATCAACTGGTCTAAAAAGGGAGTCTATTTAAAGGCTAGAGTATACAAATGAGTTTTAAGATGAGACTTAAATGCTTCTACTGAGGTAGCATCTCTAACTTTTACCGGGAGGGCATTCCATAGTATTGGAGCCCGACTAGAAAACGCTCTATAGCCCGCAGACTTTTTTTGGGCTCTGGGAATCACTAATAAGCCGGAGTTCTTTGAACGCAGATTTCTTGCCGGGACATATGGTACAATACAATCGTCAAGATAGGCAGGAGCTTGACCGTGTAGTATTTTATTCGTAAGTAGTAAAACCTTAAAGTCGCATCTTAAGTGCACAGGAAGCCAGTGCAAGTGAGCCAGTATAGGCGTAATATGATCAAACTTTCTTGTTCTTGTCAAAAGTCTAGCAGCCGCATTTTGTACCAACTGTAATCTTTTAATGCTAGACATAGGGAGGCCCGAAAATAAAACGTTACAGTAATCGAGACGAGATGTAACGAACGCATGGATAATGATCTCAGCGTCGCTTGTGGACAAAATGGAACGAATTTTAGCGATATTACGGAGATGAAAGAAGGCTGTTTTAGTAACACTCTTAATGTGCGACTCAAACGAGAGAGTTGGGTCGAAGATAATACCCAGATTCTTTACCGAGTCGTCTTGTTTAATTGTTTGGTTGTCAAATGTTAAGGTGGTATTATTAAATAGATGTCGGTGTTGAGCAGGACCGATAATCAGCATTTCCGTTTTCTTAGCGTTGAGTTGCAAAAAGTTAGCGGACATCCATTGTTTAATTTCATTAAGACACGCCTCCAGCTGACTACAATCCGGCGTGTTGGTCAGCTTTAGGGGCATGTAGAGTTGGGTGTCATCAGCATAACAGTGAAAGCTAACACCGTATTTGCGTATGATGTCACCTAGCGGCAGCATGTAAATACTAAAGAGTGCAGGGCCAAGAACCGAACCCTGGGGAACTCCGCACGTTACCTTGACATAGTCCGAGGTCACATTGTTATGGGAGACACACTGCATCCTGTCAGTAAGATAAGAGTTAAACCAAGACAAGGCTAAGTCTGACATCCCAATACGCGTTTTGATACGCTCTAATAAAATATTATGATCAACAGTATCGAAAGCGGCGCTAAGATCAAGAAGCAGCAACATAGATGACGCATCAGAATCCATCGTCAGCAATAGATCATTAGTCATTTTTGCGAGGGCTGTCTCCGTAGAGTGATTTGCCCTGAAACCGGATTGAAAAGGTTCACAGAGATTGTTAGACGCTAAGTGTACATTTAGCTGCTGTGCTACAATTTTTCTTGTAAAATGTTGACTTGCGTTAAGTAAAATTAGTTGTTTTTTTGTGAAATTCCAACACATTTTTCACAACAACCTTTTTTATATTTGCATAGTATGTATAAAATGGTGACATTTGTCATCTAAAATTCCGACTTTTATCACACAGAGCATTGCCCAATTTTTTGTCGTTAGTGAAATTTTTGCAGTAAAATGATTACTTTTGTCATAATTTTGCCAAGCAAAAATTCCAATCTTTATTATATTATTTGACAACATTTTAAAGTTTTCGTATAAAATTGTGACTTTTTGTTGCGTAAAATGACGACTCTTTTCATAAAATTGCCAAAATTTTAAGCTTTTCTTGTAAAGTTGCGACTGTTTTAAAAGTGATCCCCCGCTGGTCAACATATGAAATAACAAGTGTGTGTAAGAAATTGAAATGCACCCCCTTTGGCAAAAATGAATTAAAAAATATATAAAAAAAACATGTTTATCGAGACATACTGTAATAACTTGACATAAATAATGAAGATTAAAAATCAATTACCAACAAAAAATTCCCCCCAAAAAATGTGTCGACTTTTTTCTTATAAATTCGGTACAACTTCTAATATTCTTTCTGTTTCTGAAATATTGCAAGATTTTCTCGTGAAATCATTACTTTTTTTATGTAAAATGGTCACATTTGTCCGACTTTTATCACAACATTGACATTGTTTTGGTCGTTGTTGTAAAATAGTGATATTTTCTGAGTAAAATGATGACTTTATTTATTATGACTTTTGTCATAATTTTGCCAAGTAAAAATTCAGATTATTATTATAACATTGCCATCATTTTAAAGTGTTCTTATAAAATTGTGACTTTTGTCGACTCTTTTTATAAATCTGCCAACATTTTAAGCTTTTCTTGTAAAATTGCGACTGTTATTGAGTAAAATTCCAACTTTTAGCGTGACATTGCGCAAATGTTCAGTTTTTCTTGTAAAATGTTGACTTGCGTTAAGTAAAATTAGGTTTTTCTGTGAAATTCCAACAAATTTTTCACAACAACCTTTTTTATATTTGCATAGTATGTATAAAATGGTGACATTTGTCATCTAAAATTCCGACTTTTATCACACAGAGCATTGCCCAATTTTTTGTCGTTAGTGAAATTTTTGCAGTAAAATGATTACTTTTGTCATAATTTTGCCAAGCAAAAATTCCAATCTTTATTATATAATTTGACAACATTTTAAAGTTTTCTTATAAAATTGTGACTTTTTGTTGCCTAAAATGACGACTCTTCTCATAAAATTGCCAAAATTTTAAGCTTTTCTTGTAAAGTTGCGACTGTTTTAAAAGTGATCCCCCTCTGGTCAACATATGAAATAACAAGTGTGTGTAAGAAATTGAAATGCGCCCCCTTTGGCAAAAATGAATAAAAAAAAATTAAAAAAACATGTTTATCGAGACATACTGTAATAACTTGACATAAATAATGAAGATTAAAAATCAATTACCAACAAAAAATTCCCCCCAAAAAATGTGTCGACTTTTTTCTTATAAATTCGGTACAACTTCTAATATTCTTTCTGTTTCTGAAATATTGCAAGATTTTCTCGTGAAATCATTACTTTTTTTATGTAAAATGGTCACATTTGTCCGACTTTTATCACAACATTGACATTGTTTTGGTCGTTGTTGTAAAATAGTGATATTTTCTGAGTAAAATGATGACTTTATTTATTATGACTTTTGTCATAATTTTGCCAAGTAAAAATTCCGATTATTATTATAACATTGCCATCATTTTAAAGAGTTCTTATAAAATTGTGACTTTTGCCGACTCTTTTTATAAAATTGCCAACATTTTAAGCTTTTCTTGTAAAATTGCGACTGTTATTGAGTAAAATTCCAACTTTTAGCATGACATTGCGCAAATGTTCAGTTTTTCTTGTAAAATGTTGACTTGCGTTAAGTAAAATTAGTTGTTTTTTTGTGAAATTCCAACAAATTTTTCACAACAACCTTTTTTATATTTGCATAGTATGTATAAAATGGTGACATTTGTCATCTAAAATTCCGACTTTTATCACACAGAGCATTGCCCAATTTTTTGTCGTTAGTGAAATTTTTGCAGTAAAATGATTACTTTTGTCATAATTTTGCCAAGCAAAAATTCCAATCTTTATTATATAATTTGACAACATTTTAAAGTTTTCTTATAAAATTGTGACTTTTTGTTGCGTAAAATGACGACTCTTTTCATAAAATTGCCAAAATTTTAAGCTTTTCTTGTAAAGTTGCGACTGTTTTAAAAGTGATCCCCCTCTGGTCAACATATGAAATAACAAGTGTGTGTAAGAAATTGAAATGCGCCCCCTTTGGCAAAAATGAATAAAAAAAAATAAAAAAAACATGTTTATCGAGACATACTGTAATAACTTGACATAAATAATGAAGATTAAAAATCAATTACCAACAAAAAATTCCCCCCAAAAAATGTGTCGACTTTTTTCTTATAAATTCGGTACAACTTCTAATATTCTTTCTGTTTCTGAAATATTGCAAGATTTTCTCGTGAAATCATTACTTTTTTTACGTAAAATGGTCACATTTGTCCGACTTTTATCACAACATTGACATTGTTTTGGTCGTTGTTGTAAAATAGTGATATTTTCTGAGTAAAATGATGACTTTATTTATTATGACTTTTGTCATAATTTTGCCAAGTAAAAATTCCGATTATTATTATAACATTGCCATCATTTTAAAGTGTTCTTATAAAATTGTGACTTTTGTCGACTCTTTTTATAAATCTGCCAACATTTTAAGCTTTTCTTGTAAAATTGCGACTGTTATTGAGTAAAATTCCAACTTTTAGCATGACATTGCGCAAATGTTCAGTTTTTCTTGTAAAATGTTGACTTGCGTTAAGTAAAATTAGTTGTTTTTTTGTGAAATTCCAACAAATTTTTCACAACAACCTTTTTTATATTTGCATAGTATGTATAAAATGGTGACATTTGTCATCTAAAATTCCGACTTTTATCACACAGAGCATTGCCCAATTTTTTGTCGTTAGTGAAAAAAATTCCAATCTTTATTATATAATTTGACAACATTTTAAAGTTTTCTTATAAAATTGTGACTTTTTGTTGCGTAAAATGACGACTCTTTTCATAAAATTGCCAAAATTTTAAGCTTTTCTTGTAAAGTTGCGACTGTTTTAAAAGTGATCCCCCTCTGGTCAACATATGAAATAACAAGTGTGTGTAAGAAATTGAAATGCGACCCCTTTGGCAAAAATGAATAAAAATAAATAAAAAAAACATGTTTATCGAGACATACTGTAATAACTTGACATAAATAATGAAGATTAAAAATCAATTACCAACAAAAAATTCCCCCCAAAAAATGTGTCGACTTTTTTCTTATAAATTCGGTACAACTTCTAATATTCTTTCTGTTTCTGAAATATTGCAAGATTTTCTCGTGAAATCATTACTTTTTTTACGTAAAATGGTCACATTTGTCCGACTTTTATCACAACATTGACATTGTTTTGGTCGTTGTTGTAAAATAGTGATATTTTCTGAGTAAAATGATGACTTTATTTATTATGACTTTTGTCATAATTTTGCCAAGTAAAAATTCCGATTATTATTATAACATTGCCATCATTTTAAAGTGTTCTTATAAAATTGTGACTTTTGTCGACTCTTTTTATAAATCTGCCAACATTTTAAGCTTTTCTTGTAAAATTGCGACTGTTATTGAGTAAAATTCCAACTTTTAGCATGACATTGCGCAAATGTTCAGTTTTTCTTGTAAAATGTTGACTTGCGTTAAGTAAAATTACGTTTTTCTTGTGAAATTCCAAACATTTTGTCACAACAAGCTTTTTTATATTTGCATAGTATGTATATATTATTACTGTTGTGAATACAAATCTTTATATATCTAAAAAGGGTGGTCCTAAAGAGGCATTTTCCGTAGGTCTCAAGAAGGTAAGAAATACAAAAATGGGTGTGTGTGTGTGTGTGTGTGTGTGTGTGTGTGTGTGTGTGTGTGTGTGTGTGTGTGTGTGTGTGTGTGTGTGTGTGTGTGTGTGTGTGTGTGTGTGTGTGTGTGTGTGTGTGTGTGTGTGTGTGTGTGTGTGTGTGTGTGTGTGGTTTGTAGGTATGCACGGAGAATAGTTGCTGATGTCTTGAACCTTGGCGGTGGTTTTCACCCACCACTTAACACCGCAGTGGCACTAGGTCACCGGCCATGGACGCCATGTCCACGCTACTTCTCACTCCTGAGTGGGTTTCCCGCCGGGAGCAAAACACCAATTTAGAGGACCAAATAGGCTCCTGGTGATAAAACGGCAGAACTTTGTTCGCCACAAAGCGGTTGAAGAAAAAACAACAGTGACTCAAGTGGTCGTCGTAAAGGAACTTCCTTCCCGAAGGAATAAAACATTGAGACGTGTTTAGTTGTATCACCAGTTGTTGAAATACTCCCGCCTATGAGAAGAGAAATACACCAACCTCAGCAGGGATTGTAAATATGTTCACTTTCATGGAGAAAAACACATTTACTCCTACTTCCCATCTCTTTCTGTATGTAAAACATTTAGGGCCTGATTTACTGAAGCAGGGTTTTAGTTTTTTTTACGACATTATGAAGAAGCAGAAGCTCCAGAAGTTTTGTTTAAGAGTGACGTGTGTACATTGCAAAGTAAACACATCGGCTTTCACACTGCACTGTCTACACATTCATCATTCTGCCCTCGCTACTCATTACCAGCGTGTGCAGATAGTTAACAGTATGAAGAAGCAGAAGCTCCAGAAGTTTTGTTTGAGAGAGATGTGTTTACATTACAAATTAAAGCTTCAGAAGTTTTGTTGAAGAGTGATGTTTACATTACAAAGTAAACACATCAACTTTCACACTGCACTGTCAACAAATTAATTATTCTGCCCTCGCTACTCGTTACCAGCGTGTGCAGATAGCGAACAGTATGAAGAAACAGAAGCTCCAGAAGTTTTGTTTAAGAGTGACGTGTTTACATTGCAAAGTAAACACACCAGCTTTCACACTGCACTGTCAATAAATTCATTATTCTGCCCTCGCTACTCATTACCAGCGCATGCAGATAGTTAACAGTATGAAGAAACAGAAGCTCCAGAAGTTTTGTTGAGGAGTGATGTTCCTTTTTTTTGCATTATCTTCCTTCCTGAGTTGTATTTCTTTACAGTTCTTCCTTCATTTAGGTATGTAAGACTGAAAATAAAAGAAAAACAAAAGTACAACATCCATTGTGTATTTTACATAAATAATGTCCATTATGTATTTTACATAAATACAATAGGTTTAGTGTTAATAAATTCACAAAATAACCTACAAATTATTTCACATATAGAAAATTACGCGACATTCACAAACCAAACATTGCATCGGTCCATCTTAGCTGAGCTCGGGCCCAGCAAAGCCGGCAGCGTTTCTGGGTGTTGTTGATAAATGGCTTTGGCTTTGCATAGTAGAGTTTTAACTTGCACTTACAGATGTAGCGACTAACTGTAGTTACTGACAGTGGGTTTCTGACGTGTTCCCGAGCCCGTGTGGTGATATCCTTTACACACCGGTGGGTTTTATAGATGCACTGCGCGACTGCTCGCAAAATGCCCGTAAAAAGTGGTAGATGTCACCTGCACCTTTGAAAACATAACAAAAGGCCACGGGTAGGAGCATGATAACATGAATGTGCAGTAAATGAGTGTCTCCATGGCGATGCAAAAGGCTCATTTTAGGGCACGGCGTGGCTGGTAGAGTGGCCGTGCCAGCAACCTGAGGGTTCCTGGTTCGATCCCCAGCTCCTACCACCCTCGTCACGTCCGTTGTGTCCTTGAGCCAGACACTTCACCCTTGCTCCTGATGGGTGGCGGTTAGCGCCTTGCATGGCAGCTCCCGCCATCAGTGTGTGAATGTGTGTGTGAATGGGTGAATGTGTGTGTGAATGGGTGAATGTGTGTGTGAATGGGTGAATGTATGTGTGAATGGGTGAATGTGTGTGTGAATGGGTGACTGTGTGTGTGAATGGGTGAATGTGTGTGTGAATGGGTGAATGGGTGAATGTGTGTGTGAATGGGTGAATGGGTGAATGTGTGTGTGAATGGGTGAATGTGTGTGTGAATGGGTGAATGTGTGTGTGAATGGGTGAATGGGTGAATGTGTGTGTGAATGGGTGAATGTGTGTGTGAATGGGTGAATGTGTGTGTGAATGGGTGAATGTGTGTGTGAATGGGTGAATGTGGAAATAGTGTCAAAGCGCTTTGAGTACCATGAAGGTAGAAAAGCGCCATGCAAGTATAACCCATTTACCATTTCAATAAGGCAGTAGATCACATGCAACACGCTCACTAATAGTACACACTATTTTACAGATGACCCATCACCCTTGATCACCCCCTGGGAGGTGAGGGGAGCAGTGAGCAGCAGCTGTGGCCCCGCCCGGGAATCATTTTTGGTGATTGATAATGTGTTTGACAGGGAAGCAGCGCACGTAATATTCTGCTGTCCAAAAGCGAATGCCGTACACCATTACCATAAATTCCGGACCATAAGTTGCAACTTTTTTTCCTACGCTTTGAAACCCGCGGCTTATAAAACGGTGGAGCTAATTTATGTATTTACCTTGGCTGACGCGGTCGCGCAAGGAATCCCGCGCGTTGGTGCCTCAGTCTGTGAGTCGATACAACTTTTTGACTTCTGCAGGGGAGCAGTGAGCAGCAGCGGTGGCCGCGCCCGGGAATCATCTTTGGTGATTTAACCCCCAATTCCAACCCTTGATGCTGAGTGCCAAGCAGGGAGTTAATGGGTCCCATTTTTATAGTCTTTGGTAGGGATGTCCGATATCCGATATTCCGATATTGTCCAACTCTTTAATTACCGATACCGATATCAACCGATACCGATATCAACCGATATATACAGTCGTGGAATTAACACATTATTATGCCTAATTTGGACAACCAGGTATGGTGAAGATAAGGTACTTTTAAAAATAATAATAAAATGAAATAAGATAAATAAATTAAAAACATTTTCTTGAATAAAAAAGAAAGTAAAACAATATAAAAACAGTTACATAGAAACTAGTAATGAATGAAAATGAGTAAAATTAACTGTTAAAGGTTAGTACTATTAGTGGACCAGCAGCACCCACAATCATGTGTGCTTACGGACTGTATTCCTTGCAGACTGTATTGATATATATTGATATATAATGTCGGAACCAGAATATTAATAACAGAAAGAAACAACCCTTTTGTGTGAATGAGTGTAAATGGGGGAGGGAGGTTTTTTGGGTTGGTGTACCGATTGTAAGTGTATCTTGTGTTTTTTATGTTGAATAAAATTGAAAAAAAAAAAAAAACGATACCGATGATAAAAAAAACGATAACAATAATTTCCGATATAACATTTTAACGCATTTATCGGACATCTCTAGTCTTTGGTATGACTCGGCCGGGGAACTCCCGACCTACCGATCCCAGGGCGGACACTCTAACCACAAAGGCCACCGAGTAGGTAGACGCTGTTCCGTGCGTGGTGTTCGGGTCTTGGTAAATCCGATCTTTCGTGTACAAGCTCTTTGTTTCCTTGTGAAAACACACAACAAGAACCAGCCCTGGTTCCTCTGGTTTTATTCAAACTGTCGGGTGTTTTGTTACGTTCTTTCTTTGATTAGTCGCCAATCTCTGCATTGCGATACAGTCGATTAAAAACAAAAACAAAGTAACATTTCGAATGTAAAATGTTTTCCGACTAAACATGTTCACGTATTGTGGTGACATGTCTTGGTATCTTGTTGAAGACAACAACTCTCAGGAATTTCAAGTGGCAGACGGATGACTCTCTAGGTCCAACTATGACTGTTATGCAATTAGGAGGTCGAAGGCTGACTCCGTGATGGGTGACCCTTTAACCTCGGGCCAGTGTTTGGACTGTGGCAGTTCAGCTTGTGAAAGAGCAGGAGACTGGAATTCCATCTTGGACATTGCTTCTTTCTGGGTGTGCAAAACACCGTGACTGACAGCCTGAAGGCCTGTCATCTTATTAACAGCAAAGAAACACCCCATATCTGGTCAGTCTCTTGTCTTAAATCACTCTGGTAGACCATGTTAGCCCTTTGGTCTTATGTTTTCTGAAGAATAAAAGCAATTATAAAGCAGCACTATAACTTTTGGGATGCTCCATGGACTGACAACTATCACGGCCTGAGGGGTCTGTATCGCTTTTAGAGGCACCTAGTGACGTCGTGGAGGGTGGCAGGTACCCTGCCACACAAAAAACTACAAACGTGCCGACTTTCTTTATGTGAACGCCTACGTGCAAGCGCTCCGTTTGTCGGAATGTTATGTATGGCTAGATGGAGTTGACGACACAGACACCAGGGGGCAGTCATGTTCTATGATTTATTATATATATAATAGTAATAATAAACATCCATCCATCCATCCATTTTCTACCGCTTATTCCCTTCGGAATACTAACTAAAACTATAGAATGGCGTGTGTGACAAAAACCCAAGAGTGTGTGGCTATGTGTGTGGTTAGCTGAAGTGTGTGTTACCAAGTGTTGAGTCGAATGAGGGGAGGGACAAAGCAGGAGGAGCAGTCCATGGGGCAGGCAGATGATCCAGGGCGAGAGAGAGAGGCGTCAGAGTCCGTGTCCATGCGAGGGGGGGTCGAGGTCCGGGAAGGCAGTCGAGATCCAAGGGGGGAAAGTCCAAGGGAGCGAGACACACAGCTCGAAACCAAGGCGACGGAAGGAAAACACTGCGGGCACAAGGGAGAAGATAAGGAAGAAACACGGAGAGAGCATAGAATAAAGCTTGTCGGCTTACGGTACGCCATTGAGAAACTAAGTTCCCGCGAGGATCCAAGGGTCCACTGGTCCTTATACCGCCCGCCCTCATCAGTCCCAGGTGTGCAGATTGCCGATCGCCCACAGCCTTGCCGGCATGTCTCGGCGCGCTGCCAGCGGAGGTGCTGGAAGACCCAGCTGCCGGAGAAAAGCGAGTTCGAGCCCGCGCCGTGACACGGAATTTCCGAGTTACTCGTCGGAATTTCAACTGGAACGCCCCTCGTGGTCGGATTTCCAAAGTCAGAGCATTCTCACCGCCCCCGAGTTGTTTTCGAAGATGGCTGTCCCGGATGTAAACAATGATATCCATCCGTCCATTTTCTTCCGCTTATCCGAGGTCGGTGTGGCGGGGGTGTCAGCCCTAAGCAGAGAAGCCCAGACTTTCCTCTCCTCAGCCACTTCGACCAGCTCCTCCCGGGGGATCCCGAGGCGTTCCCAGGACAGCCGGGAGACATAGTCTCCCCAACGTGTCCTGGGTCTTCCCTGTGGCCTCCTACCGGTTGGATGTGCCCTAAACACCTCCCCCGGGAGGCGTCCCGGTGGCATCCTGACCAGATGCCCGAACCACCTCAACCGGCTCCTCTCGGTCTTGTCCTTTCGGTCATAACCCAGATCGACCGGTAAATTGAGCGCTTCACCTTCCGGCTCAGCTCCTTCTTTACCACAACGGATATGATAGCCAACATATGTAATATGATATGATATACAATGATATCTACTTGTATAACATTCGTTATTATCACTTCTGATGAGTTTTTGTTGCAGTAAATCAGCCATATGCGATGTATTGTTGTATGTTTACCTATGGTAACATCACTGTGGCGTAAACTGCATTTATGTCATGTGGTATACACTCCGTACGTCGCTAGCAATAGCATCTGTTTCCTCTTCATCCACCGTGACGTCATTCCCAGCTCCGACTTCCCACTCCCCAGGTAAATGGAACGCAGCAACACACTGTTATCACGGTAGAAGCTGCAAAACAACCAAAGAAACGAAAAGTTTTGCCTGAGGAGACAAAAAGAAAAAAAGAAAAAGGGAGACCACCTGGATAAAAGGACAGTCGTGGATGCATGTTGCCCCGGAATTATCCTGCTAAACTAGGAATTAATTTTCGATGCTCAAATCAAAATGGTAATGCTAATGTTATCAGAAATGTGCGCGATGGCAATAAATAGTTTGCAGTTCCACACTGACACTACCAACCAAGAACAAATTTGAGTAAAATATGTAGGTTCCAACCGTGGAAAGATCGGTCGTACTGAACCAACGTGGTTTTATCGTGTCAGTAGTTTCTGACCATTTACGACGCTATGCGCTGGTCCTCACGGGGAATGCGGTCCTCCTTCAGGCAATAACACGACCGCTTTGGTCCACCGGCGCCGCCAAAACAAACCAAAACTGAAAGTTCCTAAGTGGGGCTTTAAGTGATTACATACTGCAACTTTCTAGTAAAAATAAAAATCTATTATGGTAGAAGCTGCAAAACAACCAAAGAAACGAAAAGTTTTTTTCCTGGGGAGACAAAAAAATAAGAACAAGGGAAACTACCCGGATAAAAGGACAGTCGTGGATCCGCATTGCCCCGGATTTCACTCGCTGGCGTGAGCTCAAAACGAGGAGGAAATCTTGACCCGATGCTGCCTTGGCTCTGTTCCTGCTATACTAGGAATTCATTTTCGATGCTCAAATCAAAATGGTAATGCTAATGTTATCGGAAATGTGCGTGATAGCAATAAATAGTTTGCAGTTCCACACTGACACGACCAACCAAAATCAAATTCGAGTAAAATATGTAGGTTCCAACCGTGGAAAGATCGGCTGTACTGAACCAATGTGGTATTATCGTGTCAGTTTGTGTGTACGTGTCAGTAGTTTCTGACCATTTACGACGGCTATGCGCTGGTCCTCACGGGGAATGCGGTCTTCCTTCAGGCAATAACACGACCGCTTTGGTCCACCCAAAACCATCCAAAACTGAAAGTTCCTAAGTGGGGCTTTAAGTGATTACATACTGCAGCTTTTTAGTAAAAATAAAAATCTATCATTGTAGAAGCTGCAAAACAACCAAAGAAACGAAAAGTTTTTTCCTGGGGAGACAAAAAAAAAGAAAAAGGGAGACTACCCGGATAAAAGGACAGTCGTGGATCCGCATTGCCCCGGATTTCACTCGCTGGCGTAAGTTCAAAACGAGGAGGAAATCATGACCCGATGCTGCCTTGGGTCAGTTCCTGCTAAACTAGGAATTCATTTTCGATGCTCAAATTTAAATGGTAATGCTAATGTTATCGGAAATTTGCGTGATAGCTATAAATAGTTTGCAGTTCCACACTGACACGACCAACCAAGATCAAATTTGAGTAAAATATGTAGGTTCCAACCGTGGAAAGATCGTCCGTACTGAACCAATGTGGTATTATCGTGTCAGTTTGTGTGTACGTGTCACTAGTTTCTGACCATTTACGACGGCTATGCGCTGGTCCTCACGGGGAATGCGGTCTTCCTTCAGGCAATAACACGACCGCTTTGGTCCACCGGCGCCGCCAAAACTATCCAAAACTGAAAGTTCCTAAGTGGGGCTTTAAGTGATTACATACTGCATCTTTTTAGTGGTGTATATTGTTTCCTGTGCTCTTCCGGAGTGTTAACCTTACCCCTAAAGCGCGTTACCATTGTTAACGTTGGTCGACTGCCAGTCCTTGACAGTCTCTCTGGAGCTCCCTTGTTGGCCTCCCGACACAGCTCTGCTGTTTTGGCCAGAACAAATTTTCTCACAGCATCCACTGGCAGTTTGGCTTTATTTACTGGCGGACATTGTTGTTATTGCCACATAAAAGCGCACGTTTGCTTTTAACAGCCGTGTATTTTGTCGATGCATCCTGTGAGGTATTCTGGAGCCGCCTACCAATTTTCTCCTCCAATCTGTTAGACCTTTCTCATCGAAAGGTTTGTTCCATTCCATTCTTCGCCGCTCCGCTTATGCCAAAGACACGTCTGCAAAAAGTACAAATCATATTTCATGGAGTATCAATGCTGAAGGAGTTGCTCCAGAGATGCTTTCACAGTTTGTGGTGGTGCAGAATTAGCAAATATTTCCCCCCTTAATAGTTGAATGAGATTCCTTGTTGGATCTACCAAGACTCACATGCTGCTCGCTCCTCGCCAAAGCTCGTCCAACCTAAGCCGGCTGCCTGCTCAGAGACTGAAGCAAAGATGTGTTTGTATCACTGGTTCAGTCCTTGGGTCTGACAGACCTCGCGCTCCTTCCTGCACATTACTTAGATCAGGGGTGTCAAACTCATTTTAGATGGGGGGCCAAATGGAGAAAAATCTACTCCCAAGTGGGCCGGACTGGTAGAATCACAGCACGATAACTTAAAAATAAAGACAACTTCAGATTGCTTTCTTTGTTTAAAAATAGAACAAGCACATTCTGAAATTGTAAAAATCATAATGTTGTTGTTTTTTTATTTTTACACTACATGTTGCGATTAATAGTTTATTTGTCGTTATTTATATTTTCTGAATAAATGATATGATAATGTTCATCAGTCAACTCATTGGTGTTAATCAACATAAAAAAATTATATCAAAATTAGAGATGCCCGATAATATCGGTCTGCCGATATTATCGGCCGATAAATGCGTTAAAATGTAATATCGGAAATTATCGGTATCGGTTTTTTTATTATCAGTATAATTTTTTTGTTTTTGTTTTTTTTATTAAATCCACATAAAAAACACAAGATACACTTACAATTAGTGCACCAACCCACCCCATTTACACTCATTCACACTCATTCACACAAAAGGGTTGTTTCTTTCTGTTATTAATATTCTGCTTCCTACATTATATATCAATATATATCAATACAGTCTGCAAGGGATACAGTCCGTAAGCACACATGATTGTGCGTGCTGCTGGTCCACTAATAGTACTAACCTTTAACAGTTAATTTTACAAATTTTCATTAATTACTAGTTTCTATGTAACTGTTTTTATATTGTTTTACTTTCTTTTTTTATTCAAGAAAATGTTTTTAATTTATTTATCTTATTTTATTTGATTCATTTTTTTAAAAAGGACCTTATCTTCACAATACCTGGTTGTCCAAATTAGGCATAATAATGTGTTAATTCCACGACTGTATATATCGGTTGATATCGGTATCGGTAATTAAAGAGTTGGACAATATCGGCATATCGGATATCGGCAAAAAGCCATTACCGGACATCCCTAATCAAAATCAAATTACAGGATGTTATTTATGTAGTTTGATCATTTACATCGACTGGTGCACTAACATCATGTGCTTTATTTTGTACATATGTAGCGTCATCTACAAAGATACAAAGAATTGTTATTGTGACATCCAGTGGACACATTTAGAACAGCTGTTTCTTTCATTCAAAAATTTCCGGTTAATTTTTATACTTGGCAAACTCATCCCGCGGGCCGGATAAAACCTGTTCGCGGGCCTGATCCGGCCCTCGGGCCGTACGTTTGACACCCCTGACTTAGATGGATCTTGAATCTTAATCAATCTGGGAGCAATGCACTGGAGACAAGTCTTGACGAGGCAGCGGATGTTTGTTCAGAACAGGTTGTTCCGCTCTCGGTACTCTCATTTGAGTACCAAGAAACTAAATTGTTTAGGGGGCCACATTTCGAGAAAGCTAAGGACCGATCGGGTCGTACGTCTGCTTTATTTCGTGTCCTCTACAGTCGGCATTTATGTCGTTAATGTCATTAAAACAGTTAGCGCCATCTTTTCAATCAATCATCCATCCATCCCATCCATCCATTTTCTACCGCTTATTCCCTTCGGGGTCGCGGGGGGGCGCTGGAGCCTATCTCAGCTACAATCGGGCGGATCAATCAATCAATGTTTATTTAGAAAACCCTAAATCACAAGTGTCTCAAAGGGCTGCACAAGCCACGACGACATCCTTGGTACGGAGCCCACATAAGGGCAAGGAAAACTCACCCCAGTGGGACGTCGATGTGAATGACTATGAGAAACCTTGGAGAGGACCGCATATGTGGGTAATCCCCCCCCTTCTAGGGGAGACCGAAAGCAATGGATGTCGAGTGGGTCTAGCATAATATTGTGAAAGTCCAGTTCATTGTGGATCCAACACATCAGCGAAAGTCCAGTCCGCAGTGGATCCAACACAACAGTGAGAGTCCAGTCCACAGTGGGTCCAACACAACAGTGAGAGTCCAGTCCATAGTGGGGCCAGCAGGAAACCATCCCGAGTGGAGACAGGTCAGCAGAGCAGAGATGTCCCCAACCGATGCACAGGCGAGCGGTCCACCCCGGGTCCCGATTCTGGACAGCCAGCACTTCATCCATGGCCACCGGACTTGTGTAACTCCCCCTCCACAAGGGAGAGGGGGGCAGAGGAGAAAAGAAAAGAAACGGCAGATCAACTGGTCTAAAAAGGGGGGTCTATTTAAAGGCTAGAGTATACAAATGAGTTTTAAGATGGGACTTAAATGTTTCTACTGACACTTCTTCCACTCCCGTCCTTGCACGCTACACCGTTACAACAAGATAAGATAACGGGGGAGAAGACGCTGTCGAAGGTGAGCCACGTAAATAAGACCGCCCACAAAACCACGCAGCCGGAAGCGACTGTCAGAAAGCGGCTCGAAGATGATCTGTAAATCATCACCTATGCAACATTTTGAGCAAAGAACCACCATCACATGTTATGTAGACCACAAGGAAGTCTTTTACATTTAGAAAAAAGTGTGGAGGTCTTGCTCCTCCGGGTTCTTTGGACCACCAACCACGGACATGACAGCTGCGTTCAGGGTTTTGAACAGTGTTTTGTTTTTCAATAAGTTGTCCTTTTTGTGCTTTTCCGCCATGTCAAAGTCTTTTCTCGCTCTCGCTCTCGCTCACACTCGTGCTCGTGCTCGTTCTCCACCATCAACCACCTCCTCTCCTGCCCGACTGCTGCCTTTAACAGAGCGACCGGTGATCAGACAAACACTCTCAGCTGTGTCATCCACGCACCCGCCGCTGATCTCGAAGCCGGTCCTGGCACACCCCGCTTCGCTGCAGGTCCGCAGGCCACGCCCCCCCCTACCCCCCACAGACCCCTTTAGTGCGCCTTATAACTCGGTGCACCTTTTGTATGAAAAAAGACCATTTAATCCTTATGATCCGAAAAATACGGTCCTTAATTTTGCGAAAAACCGCAATGGAAACGCAGCTACTAATGCTAGGTTCACACCAACGGCGCTTTGATGGCGCTTTAAAGCGGCATGCAAAGCGGCGTTAAAGTGTAACAAAGCCTGATTAAAGTCTAATGGATCGTGGGAAAGCTTGTAGTGAAGCGGGACATGCGGCAAGTTCGCCAAAATTTTTTAAACGGTTTAAAAAAATTTGGCGCTCTGTCAAGGATGGAATAAAGCGAGAGAGAGTATCAAAGCCTGACAAAGCTCAGCAAAGCTTGACTCAAAGCGTAGGAAAGCTTAACAGATCTTGGTTCAAAGCGCGGACCCCAGTCTACAACTACAAATAGGAAGTGACTGTGATATTGACTAGTGACATTGAATATAACGAAAAAAGAAGAGAAATTGAAATAATAAATGAATATAAAACATAATAAATAATAAATAATAAACATAATATAACGGAAAAAAAAGAGAAATTGAAAAAATAAATGAATATAAAACATAATAAATAATAAATAATAAACATAATATAATGGAAAAAAAAGAGAAATTGAAAAAATAAATGAATATAAAACATAATAAATAATAAACGTGATATAACGGGAAAAAAAAGAGAAATTGAAAAAAATAAATGAATATAAAACATAATAAATAATAAATAATAAACATAATATAACGGGGAAAAAAAGAGAAATTGAAAAAATAAATTAATATAAAACATAATAAATAATAAATAATAAACATATTATAACGGAAAAAAAAGAGAAATTGAAAAAATAAATGAATATAAAACATAATAAATAATAAACGTGATATAACGGGGGAAAAAAGAGAAATTGAAAAAATAAATGAATATAAAACATAATAAATAATAAATAATAAACATAATATAACGGAAAAAAAGAGGAATTGAAAAATAAATGAATATAAAAAATGTGTGGAAAACAGTATACTGAGTTTTTCACATTTTTTTTTTTACTTATTTGTTTATCATATTTCTCTTTTTTATTACATTATGTGTTTTATCCTGTATATAATAAAACAAAAAGAGAAATCAAATAAATAGATAAATCTAAAAAAATGTGGGGAAAACTTAGTATACTGAGTTTTTCACATTTTTTTTAACTTATTTGTTTATCATATTTCTCTTTTTTTATGATATGATGTGTGCGCGTGCAATTTATTCATCAAATTCACAAAATAATAATCACGGCATCTTCCAAATTGCACATAATTACATAACAATGTCACATTTCAAAGTCATTATTACAAATGAATGTTCATAATGTTCATGGCACATTCATTCCGATGCACAACAGAGCTTGATAATTGTGTCAGAGCCTGATTTAAAGCGTCAGGATCGCATCAAAGCGTAATAAAGTTCAATAAAGCCTAATAAAACGTATCAAAGCGTGATGTAAAGCGTATCAAAGCGGCATCAAATCGTGAGGAACGGCAATTCGTCCCCCCAAAGCGGCAACTAATTCGTATCAGAGCGTATCAAAGCAAAACATTACTTCGGAGATCGGGATATTCGTGGAAAAATTGACAAAAATGATTGGTGTGAACCAGGCATAACAAGCTTGGACCCCGGGGTTCCATGTGTGCTAGCAAGTGACAAATGTCCCTGAAATGGTCTGCCTATGTGCGTACAGTGGTCCGAGTTCAACAGGTATTGGCTGCAGAAATGTTTGTCCACCAAGTTTTGAACTGAACTCGACGGCCGGCAAGGTGTCATTCCGGGGCCCCCGTGTCGCCAGTCGAATGGGCCTGGATAGAGCAATAATAGTAGTAGCAAAACGTTGTTGCTTTAATCATTTAGTCCTTTGTTGGTAGGCGTTAACGTGCCGCCGGATTGGAAGCAGATGCAGGCACCTCATTCCGGTTTAAACGCGTAAATGGCTCTCGGCATCTGGCTGCCTCTTGGTGGGAAACGCAGACCGTAAGCCCTGCCTTACGAGTATCGGTACAGTCGGGGGGGCCAAAGTCGAAGGGGGAAGGAAGTCAGTCAGGGCGGGCAGGAACAGCGCCAGTCTCTTGGGAGGGAAGAAATGGTAACGGTCGTGGAGTATTTCTAAGCAGGTTACAATCGAAGGCAAACTCTCAAGCGCAGGAAGAGAGGAAGTGGACTGTGGGTGGGGTTCTGAAACCAAGCCAAGGTCGTCCTATGGGATTGTGGGTTCGGTCCAGGTGATTAATGGGGAACCGGGCCAAAATTCCAACCGACATTTTATCTTTCGAGCAGCAGCTTTTTGAAATTATAAGGTTTAGTGCGTATTTGACCCACTACATTCCTGCTTTTTCTAGTCAGCAGTTGTAGGTGCGCTCCTCTCCTCTGCAAAGGCAGTCAAATCTTATCTTAATGACTTCCACATCCGAGCTGTAACCGCCAAGGTAGAAATTCCCTGCTCGCGATTTGCCGGTCTATAAACTCTCTTTTTCCCTTTTCGACCAACATTTGATTAAAATCGCTCCTGTCCGTTGATTCAGCCGTCCACTCCTAAAGGCTGACCGAATCAGGGCGGATTTATGGACCAACCAACGTCTTCCTTCGCTCGTCTCCAGTCGGAGGTTGGCTAATAGTCATTTCCGCGAGCTTTGACAAGGTCCATTAGTCTTTGGTGGGAGGCTTGAGTTACGGCGTCTAGGGGGTAAGAATCCTTTGGCTGGGGCAGCGACGTAGTGCCTGTGTTACACAAGAGGCCAGACCACAAGCGGAGGAGCAGGAAAGCGGGAGATACCATTGGATCGTGAGTTCTAGACGTGTGGGAAAGATGAAATGCCTCACTCAGCTCGCCTGCTTGAATACTGACAGATGTGGAAAAGAAGTGAGTGCACTTATTCCATTCTGGACAAGGTTTCTCAACGCCTAAGTCCAAGCAAGTTCGAGGTACGGCTTTATTACCGGTTGTAGGAACCTTGTCCACCGCCGCATTTTGTATGCGACTGCAAGCTGTCCGTCTTTGTTGATGGATGGTTTTTATTTGAAAATCACTTCTAGGTCCGGTTCCCCGTTATTTGTCTTCTTCTACGTGTAGAGACTGCAGTCGATACAGTTCGCGGTCACAGGACGTTCTCGGTGTGTCGGTTCCTAGAGCCAACACGAGTCTTGGTAAAATAAACCCTCAGATTTTCTGCACGGTCCGTGTACATTCGATTTTCGTTTGGAATAGTGCAATGGTTTTACATAAAAATTTGATTTTTGGTTTGAAAATTTTAAAAAAACGGAAAACGGATCGTTATCCGTTATTTGATTTTAAAATGGGAATCAAAACGAGTGGAAAGGTCTGCGTACCTTCCGTTCATTCTATGTCAAATTCTGAAATCCAAATCAAAAAACAAAGTTAGGTACATTTTTAGAATTTTTATTATATATGGCAGACTTTAAAACAATCGAGAAACATCCCTGACTTAGTTTTTTTATTCGTGTTTGTCGATTTTTATTATATATATATGGCAGTTTTGAAAACAAGCAAAAAAGGGTTGATTTTCATTAAAATATTGCCATAAAATTGGATTTTGTGCTGTTTTCCTTTTATGGATTTTTATTTTTCCAGATAAACACAAAAATCAAATATGTGTTCATCCAAAATGCAAAAATGCATGGACTGGAAAACAGCACAAAACCCAATTTGGTGGCAATATTTTTTATGAAAACCAACCATTTTTTGTTTGTTTTAAAATCTGCCATTTATAATATAAATCTAAAAACTTACCTAACTTTGTTTTTTGATTTGCGTTTCAGAATTGGACGTAGAATGAACAGAAGGTACACAGGTCTGTTTCGATTTTTGTTACACATGGCAGATTTGAAAACAAACAAAAATGGGTTGATTTTCATGAAAATAATGCCATAAAATTGGATTTAGTGCTGTTTTCCTTCCATGTTTTTTAATTTTTGTAGATAAAAACAAAAATCTAAAAAAAAATTCATCCAAAATGCAAAAATGCCTGTTTATCTGTGCGATGACAAATTGAACCGGAAGCAGTATCATTCTATTTCCAATTCTCTAAAGCAAATCAAAAAACAAATTTCGGACCATTTTTTCGGTTTTCATTTCTGAAACAAAACAATTTAATGACACTGTTTTAAAGCGTTTTGCTAAAAACATGCTAAAGCAAAGAAAAAGCTAAAATACTGCTTCCGGTTCAATTTGTCATCACACAGATAAACACGCATTTTTGCATTTTGGATGAACATGTATTGGATTTTTGTGTTTATCTGGAAAAATAAAAATCCATAAAAAGGAAAACAGCACAAAATCCAATTTTATGGCAATATTTTAATGAAAATCAACCCTTTTTTTGTTTGTTTTCAAAACTGCCATATATAATAAAAATCGACAAACACAACTCAAAAAACAAAGTTAGGGACGTTTCTCGATTTTTACTGTACAAATCAGTTTTGAAAACAAGTAAAAAAGGGTAGATTTTCATTCAAATATTTCCATAAAATTGGAATTTGTGCTGTTTTCCTTTTATGGATTTTTTTTCCTAGATAAACACAAAAACCGGAGGCAGTATTTTAGCTTTTCCTTTGAGTTTAGCATTATTTTAGCATAACGCTAACACCTTTGTTGAACAGGCGTACTATTGTCGTTTTAAAACAGTGTCATTAAATAGTTGTCTTTTGTTTCAGAAATGAAAACACAAAAAAATGGTCCGAAATCTGTTTTTTGATTTGCTTTAGAGAATTGAAAATAGAATGAACGGAAGGTAAACGGACCGTTATGCTAAGAACATGCTAAATGCGAAGGAAAAGCTAAAATACTGTGCTTCCGGTTCAATTTGTCATCACACAGATAAACAGGCATTTTTGCATTTTGGATAATTTTTTTTTCGATTTTTGTATTTATCTAGAAAAAATAAAAAACATGAAAGGAAAACAGCACAAAATCCAATTTTATGGCAATATTTTAATGAAAATGAACCCATTTTTGTTTGTTCTCAAATCTGCCATGTATAACAAAAATCGAAACAGACCTGTGTACCTTCCGTTCATTTGATTTCCAATTCTGAAACGCAAATCAAAAGACTAAATTTGTTTTTTATTATTTATGGCCGATTTGAAAAACAAACAAAAAAAGGGTCAATTTTCATAAAAATATTGCCATCAAATTGGGTTTTGTGTTGTTTTCCGGTCCATGCATTTTTGCATTTTGGATGAACACATATTTGATTTTTGTGTATATCTGGAAAAATAAAAATCCAAAAAAGGAAAACCGCACAAAATCCAATTTTATGGCAATATTTTAATGAAAATCAATCCTTTTTTGTTTGTTTTCAAAACTGCTATACATAATAAAAATCGACAAACACAAATCAAAAAACAAAGTTAGGGACCTTTCTCGATTTTAACTATATAGAGCAGTTTTGAAAACAAACAAAAAACGGGTTGATTTTCATTAAAATATTACCATAAAATTGGATTTTGTGCTGTGTCATTAAATAGTTTCGTTTCAGAAATGAAAACAGGAAAAATGGTCCGAAATTTGTTTTTTGATTTGCTTTAGAGAATTCGAAATAGAATGAACAGAAGGTAAACGGACCGTTATGCTAGAAACATGCTAAATGCGAAGGAAAAGCTCAAATACTGCTTCCGGTTCAATTTGTCATCACACAGATGAACAGGCATTTTTGCATTTTAGATGACATTGTTTTTAGATTTTTGTTTTTATTTAGAAAAATTAAAAACCATAAAAGAAAAACAGCACTAAATCCAATTTTATGGCAATATTTTAATGAAAATCAACCCATTTTTGTTTGTTTTCAAATCTGCCATGCATAACAAAAATCGGCCTTCTGTTCATTCTATGTCCAATTCTGAAACGCAAATCAAAAAAACAAAGTTAGGTAAGTTTTTAGATTTGTATTATTTATGGCAGATTTTAAAATCAAACAAAAAACGGTTGATTTTCATAAAAAATATTGCTATCAAATTGGGTTTTGTGCTGTTTTCGGGTCCATGCATTTTTGCATTTTGGATGAACACATATTAGATTTTTGTGTTTATCTGGAAAAATAAAAATTCATAAAAGGAAAGTGGCATAAAATCCAATTTTATGGCAATATTTTAATGAAAATCAACCCTTTTTTGTTTGTTTTCAAAACTGCTATATATAATAAAAATCGACAAACACAAATCAAAAAGCAAAGTTAGGGACGATTCTCAATTTTTCCTATTTATGGCAGATTTTAAAACAAACAAAAAACGGGTTGATTTTCATTAAAATATTGCCCTAAAATTGGATTTTGTGCTGTTTTCCTTCTATGGATTTTAATTTTTCCAGATAAACACAAAAATCCAATACATGTTCATCCAAAATGCAAAAATGCGTGTTTATCTGTTTGACGACAAATTGAACCGGAAGCAGTATTTTAGCTTTTTCTTTGCGTTTAGCATGTTTTTAGCATAACGCTAACACCTTTGTTCAACAGGCGTCCTATTGTCGTTTTAAAACAGTGTCATTAAATAGTTGTCTTTTGTTTCAGAAATGAAAACACAAAAAAATGGTCCGAAATCTGTTTTTTGATTTGCTTTAGAGAATTGGAAATAGAATGAACAGAAGGTAAACGGACCGTTATGCTAAGAACATGCTAAATGCGAAGGAAAAGCTAAAATACTGCTTCCGGTTCAATTTGTCATCACACAGATAAACAGGCATTTTTGCATTTTGGATAATTTTTTTTTCGATTTTTGTATTTATCTAGAAAAAATAAAAAACATGAAAGGAAAACAGCACAAAATCCAATTTTATGGCAATATTTTAATGAAAATTAACCCATTTTTGTTTGTTTTCAAATCTGCCATGTATAACAAAAATCGAAACAGACCTGTGTACCTTCCGTTCATTTGATTTCCAATTCTGAAACGCAAATCAAAAGACTAAATTTGTTTTTTATTATTTATGGCCGATTTTAAAAACAAACAAAAAAGGGTCAATTTTCATAAAAATATTGCCATCAAATTGGGTTTTGTGCTGTTTTCCCGTCCATGCATTTTTGCATTTTGGATGAACACATACAGTATTTGATTTTTGTGTATATCTGGAAAAATAAAAATCCAAAAAAGGAAAACCGCACAAAATCCAATTTTATGGCAATATTTTAATGAAAATCAACCCTTTTTTGTTTGTTTTCAAAACTGCCATATATAATAAAAATCGACAAACACAAATCAAAAAACAAAGTTAGGGACGTTTCTCAATTTTTATTATATATAGCAGTTTTGAAAACAAACAAAAAAGGGTACATTTTCATTAAAATATTCCCATAAAATTGGATTTTGGGCTGTTTTCCTTTTACGGATTTTTATTTTTCCAGATAAAGACAAAAATCCAATACATGTTCATCCAAAATGCAAAAATGTGTGTTTATCTGTGTGATGACAAATTGAACCGGAAGCAGTATTTTAGCTTTTTCTTTGCTTTAGCATGTTTTTAGCATAACGCTAACACCTTTGTCCTTTTAAAACAGTGTCATTAAATAGTTGAATTTTGAACGCATTGAAATTATCCCGTCAATGTCCCCCCCCAAAAAATGGATTAACTCACTGGAATATAAAGACAATATAACATACATCCATAAATGTGGGTGCATATGCAAAAGTGCAATATATTTATCTGTACAGTAATCTATTTATTTATATCTGCACCGTATTGCTTTTTTATCCTGCACTACCATGAGCTAATGCAACAAAATGTTGTTCTTATCTGTACTGTAAAGTTCAAATTTGAATGACAATAAAAAGGAAGTCTAAGTCCAACTTCTCTGGTTTTGGGTTTTGTACTTACAGTAAATATCGCGTACGGTTCCTGAGCAAAGGCTAAGAGCGAGACACAAGTCTGTGAAAGTGTGTGTGGGCGTGTGAGCCTCAACTTCCCAGGTCTCCTCTCCGGAGAAGTAATTGGCTGGAGAACCTTGGCTGCAACCCCTCGAATAGCTGAGCTGTTTACTTACTACGCCAAGTCATTTTGTAGAGGGCCATGTGCCGGTGGCACGGCCGCACGTACAGCGGAGGCTTTTTACACAGCTCGCCATGGAGGCAGCCTTCTTTATGGTCTCGTGCTTGGCGTGTTTGCATAACAACATCAATCTATGCCAACAGCTTATGCAAATTCTGCTCGATGAATCAAAGGACATGGCCCTAAGTATGTAATGCATGTTACTATATGCCAGTCACCACGTGCATTACATCATCACAGCTGCATATGTCCAGGGGTATCGTGTGTGTAGATATTACTAATAATCTAATAATGGCGGGCGATGGCATCTAGGGCAGTGGTCCCCAACCTTTTTGTACTTGCGGACCGGTCAATGCTTGAAAATTTGTCCCACGGACCGGGGGGGAGGGGTAGTAAATTTTTTTTTTTTTTTGTCATAAAGAAATACAATCATGTGTGCTTACGGACTGTATCCCTGCAGACTGTATTGATTTATATTGATATATAATGTATGTATTGTGTTTTTATGTTGATTTAATTAAAAAAAAAAAAAAAAATACGTTTTTATTTTTTTATTTTTTGTCATAAAGAAATACAATCATGTGTGCTTACGGACTGTATCCCTGCAGACTGTATTGATTTATATTGATATATAATGCATATATTGTGTTTTTTATGTTGATTTAATTAAAAAAATAATAATAATATTTTTATTTTTTTTTATTTTTTTTGTCATAAAGAAATACAATCATGTGTGCTTACGGACTGTATCCCTGCAGACTGTATTGATTTATATTGATATATAATGCATATATTGTGTTTTTTATGTTGATTTAATTAAAAAAATAATAATATTTTTATTTTTTTTATTTTTTTTTGTCATAAAGAAATACAATCATGTGTGCTTACGGACTGTATCCCGGCAGACTGTATTGATTTATATTGATATGTAATGTATATATTGTGTTTTTTATGTTGATTTAATTTTAAAAAATAAAAAATAAAAAAAAAATTTTTTTTTTATATCTTGTGCGGCCGCAGCCCGGTACCAATTCAAATCCCAGCCGAGTCATACCAAAGACTATAAAAATGGGACCCATAACCTCCCTGCTTGGCACTCAGCAACAAAGGGTTAGAGTTGGGGGTTAAATCACCAAAATGATTCCCGGGCGCGGCGCCGCTGCTGCCCACTGCTCCCCAAGGGGATGGGACAAATGCAGAGGACAAATTTCACCACATCTAGTGTGTGACAATCATTGGTACTTTAACTTTAATTCTATGTCCAATTCTGAAACGCAAATCAAAAAAACAAAGTTAGGTAAGTTTTTAGATTTGTATTATATATGGCAGATTTTTAAAATCAAACAAAAAACGGTTGATTTTCATAAAAAATATTGCTATCAAATTGGGTTTTGTGCTGTTTTCGGGTCCATGCATTTTTGCATTTTGGATGAACACATATTAGATTTTTGTGTTTATCTGGAAAAATAAAAATTCATAAAAGGAAAGTGGCATAAAATCCAATTTTATGGCAATATTTTAATGAAAATCAACCCTTTTTTGTTTGTTTTCAAAACTGCTATATATAATAAAAATCGACAAACACAAATCAAAAAGCAAAGTTAGGGACGTTTCTCAATTTTTCCTATTTATGGCAGATTTTAAAACAAACAAAAAACGGGTTGATTTTCATTAAAATATTGCCCTAAAATTGGATTTTGTGCTGTTTTCCTTCTATGGATTTTAATTTTTCCAGATAAACACAAAAATCCAATACATGTTCATCCAAAATGCAAAAATGCGTGTTTATCTGTGTGATGACAAATTGAACCGGAAGCAGTATTTTTTATTTTTTTATTTTTTGTCATAAAGAAATACAATCATGTGTGCTTACGGACTGTATCCCTGCAGACTGTATTGATTTATATTGATATGTAATGCATATATTGTGTTTTTTATGTTGATTTAATTAAAAAAATAATTATATATATATATATATATATTTTATTTTTTTTTGTCATAAAGAAATACAATCATGTGTGCTTACGGACTGTATCCCTGCAGACTGTATTGATTTATATTGATATGTAATGTATATATTGTGTTTTTTATGTTGATTTAATTTTAAAAAATAAAAAATAATTATTATTTTTTTTTTTTATATCTTGTGCGGCCGCAGCCCGGTACCAATCGGTCCACGGCCCGGTGGTTGGGGACCACTGATCTAGGGTAACAAAATCAACCACTTTTGGCTTTGATTCAAGTCTAATTTGACCACGGAACTTTCCTCCAGAAGGTCTTATCTTTGTCCATGTGATGTCAGATGAAACAAAAATAGAGCTGTTTGGCCACAATACCCAGCAATATGTCTGGAGGAGAAAAGGTGAGGGCTTTAATCCCAGGAACACCATACCTACTGTCAAGCATGGTGGTGGTAGTATTATGCTCTGGGCCTGTTTTGCTGCCAATGGAACTGGTGCTTTACAGAGAGTAAGGAGGATTACCTCCAAATTCTTCAGGACAAGCTAAAATCATCAAAGTTGAAGGAAACGGCAGGCTGTCGTATTTTAATGGATTTATTACAATCTTTGGCAAGCTAGGTCATGTTTGCTGTGGTCTGGAACAACATGGCGCACACACAACTATCAGAAATCCAGCCAATATTACATACAGATAATGTGTCATGAGACATGCAAATATAAATTAAATACACAGAGGACATAAAAGTAAAGGTCATTAAATGAACTCAAATATAGCTACAAATGAGGCGTAGTGATGCAATGTGTACGGATTATTAGCACTCCACGCAAGTCAATAACATCAACAAAGCTCATCTTTGTGCATTCACGCACAGCATAAAACGTTTGGTGGACAAAACGAGACAAAGAAGGAGTGGCATGTAACAAAAAATCTTTCTGTGGCAGCGTCGGAGAAAGTTGTGCGTGTGAACAAACTACGGTGAGTTCAAGGACCGCCAAAATTAGTAGGACAAAACGAGACAAAGAAGGAGTGGCATGAAACAAAAAATCTTTCTGTGGCAGCGTCGGAGAAAGTTGTACGTGTGAACAAACTAGGGTGAGTTCAAGGGCCGCCAAAATTAGTTGGACAAAACGAGACAAAGGAGTGGCATATAACACGTCATTCTGTGGCAGCGTCGGAGAAAGTTGTGCGTGTGAACAAACTACGGTGAGTTCAAGGACCGCCAAAATTAGTAGGACAAAACGAGACAAAGAAGGAGTGGCATGAAACAAAAAATATTTCTGTGGCAGCGTCGGAGAAAGTTGTACGTGTGAACAAACTACGGTGAGTTCAAGGACAGCCAAAATTGGTAGGACAAAACGAGACAAAGAAGGAGTGGCATAAAACACGTCTTTCTGTGGCAGCGTCGGAGAAAGTTGTGCGTGTAAACAAACTACAGTGAGTTAAAGGACCGCCAAAATTATTAGGACAAAACGATACAACGAAGAAGTGGCATAAAACAAACAATCTTTCTGTGGCAGCGGTTGAGAAAGTTGTGCATGTAAACAAACTACAGTGAGTTAAAGGACCGCCAAAATTATTAGGACAAAACGATACAACGAAGAAGTGACATAAAACAAAAAATCTTTCTGTGGCAGCGTCGGAGAAAGTTGTGCGTGTAAACAAACTATGGTGAGTTCAAGGACCGCCAAAATTAGTAGGACAAAACAGCGCTGGCCAAATACTCTCACCAGTGAAGCATGTTTAATATAAACAGAGGGATTTCTGACAATTAGGAAGGTGTGTGTCCTCCTACAGAAACATTATTAAAACAACAAATATATTTTTCCATTTTAGAAAAAGCTCCAGGGAGCCACTAGGGCGGTGCTGAAGAGCCGCATGCTAACCCCCCGACTTAGTTTGTAGGCATATTGTTGATGTACTGCCCCCTAACACCACCACCGATACAATCCTTGGTATCGATAGTATGGATGGCCCACCAAATCGTCTAAGGCAGTGATTCTCAAACTGTGGTACGCGTACGACTGGTGGTACTTGGGCTCCATCTCGTGGAACGCCAAAGAATCACCAAATGAAAGGACAGTGTTGTATTTTCCTGTATTTAAACACAGTGTTACTGTTCAAATTGCGTGTAATGTGACAGTGACCAGGAAAATGTTGCATATTCTTGTTAGATAAAACCGCCGCCTTGTTTTTAATGAACACTCGGGCCTACTACGCTACTGTATTTTAAAGTTGTTATGGTGGTACTTGGAGAAAAAGGGAAGCACTGGTTTTGAGTAACCCGCCACTTTGTTTCATGTCCGTGAAAGGATTTTTATAATAAACACTTTCTGGCTAAATGTATACTTTCTTTCGATATTGACGTACAAATGTGTTACGCAGCTGCAAATTGTCCTTCAATTTGGCCCACGAGACCATTAAGCACTCTGGTCGGTCTGGTATCTGCCATTTTGTCGCCATCTCATGGTAAAAAAAAGTAGCTCATGCACAGCATCAACCAATATGACCCAATCCAAAGAACTTTCCCTAAATATTTAATACATTTTATATTATATGTATATACATATTTGTATTATACATAAATATGTGCATAACTTATGTTATGTATATTATTAATATTATGTATATGATTATATATTTATTTATTATCAAATATATTTACATAATATATATATATATATATATATATATAACATATATTATGTATATATCTGTTATTTATATGCAATGTATTAATATATGTGTATATATATTAAAGTATATATTAAAGTAGCTCATGCAAATCATTAATTTGTATGACCCAATTCAAACAACCTTCCCTAGTCATGGTGCAAAGAAAAAAAAACATATATTATGTATATATCTGTTATTTATATGCAATGTATTAATATATATATATATATATATATATATATATATATATATATATATATATATATATATATATATATATATATATATATATATATATATGATATTTATATGCAATGTATTAATGTATATAAATATATAAATATTATATATATATATATATATATGTATGTATATATATAAATAACATATATTATGTATATATGTTATTTATATGCAATGTATTAATATACATAAATATTTATTTTATATATATATATATATATATATATATATATTATGTATATATGATATTTATATGCAATGTATTAATGTATATAAATATATAAATATTATATATATATATATATAACATATATTATGTATATATGTTATTTATATGCAATGTATTAATATATATAAATATGTATTTTATATATATATATATATATATATATATATATATATATATATATATATATATATATATATATATATATATATATATATATATATATATATATATATATATATATATATAAAAGTAGCTTGTGCACATCATTAACTTGTATGACCCAATCCAAACAACCTTCCCTAGATATTTATATCATGTACATCTAATACATTTTATATTATATGTACTGTATATACATATTTGTATTATATATAAATATGTGCATTACATATATCATTTATATTATTAAATATTATGTATATGATTGTATATTTATTTATTATAATATATTTTTACATATTATATATATATATATAAAATTATATATTAAAGTAGCTCATGCACATCATTACCTTGTATGACCCAATCAAAACAACCTTCCCTAGTCATGATGCAGGAAAAAAGTATATATATATATATATATATATATATATATATATATATATATATATATATATATATATATATATATATATATATATATATATATATATCTGTTATTTATATGCAATGTATTAATATATATAAATATGTATTAATATATATATATATATATATAAATATTTTATATATATATATATATATATATATATATATATATATATATATATATATATATATATATATATATATATATATATATTAAAGTATATATTAAAGTAGCACATGCACATCATTAACCTGTATGACCCAATCCAAACAACCTTCCCTAGTCATGATGCAGGAAAAAAAAATCTACCATTATAGAAGACGTCCAAAAAGTAGAAAATATAATAATCCAACATATTTTATTTTGCAGAATGTGTAATGAGTCTGTTATATGTTTATATACATTGAATGTTACCATGCGGCCCTCAATAAAAAGGGAATATTACGCCTGTGACTTAGTAGATTTTCAGGCCAACGTGGAGAAAACCTCTGGAGGTGACACCATTATTGATACATTTTCCATCTCGGCCCTTAGTCGCTCCCTGCTGACTCAGCAGCACATTTACCGCTCACGGACAGTTATTGGAATTTTATGGCGTGGAGAATTAGCCACTCCGGGTAAAAAAAAAAAGAAAGAAATGTTTGACTTGGAAGTGGCAACATGTGGAGAGCCGACTTGGACCACTGAGGTGAGGAAGTACGTTTCAAGTGGCAAAGCCGCAGAGGCTGGATGCCTTCCACGGGTCAGCGGGCGTAATTAAGGGAATTCTGTAGAAATATTTGCAGATGTTTATTAACGCAGAGTGACATGCGGAATTACTGCGGCTTTTTTTACGTGCTTCTCCCTGAAGTCAATTAGGTGTCACGGCTCCGTCTCTGTCTTTTTTCGGGGGCAGAAAGCAAATAAGCAAATGCCTGGATGATGTTCTCCTGGAACTGACATGTTTGTTGACGCCACTCAGCTGCTTGGCGACTCTGCTGATGTTGAAGCGTGCGGACACGTTGTCTGTCAGCCATCTTCCCGCTGCCTCCTTCCCAGTGTGTGACACTGTAAATACTGCATCACCATATTTGGCCTCCTACTGTACACTTCTGGCATACGGTGTCTCTGCAGGGTGCCGTCAAGTTTTAAGCATGTAAACATGTGGTGGGTCACGTGGGTCAGGAACTTCTTTGTTGGCATGGTCAGAGGTCAGAGTCCTTAACTCTTTGGTGAATTAATGTTTCAGAGAATAACAAATATGATGTGTACATAAATACACAACATGTATATATATATATATTTATATATATATATATATATATTTTATTTATTTATTTTTTGTGTGTGCGTGCGTGTGTGTGTGTATGTATATATGTATATATATATTTACGTATTTTTGTATATATGAATACATGTATATATATATATATATATATATATATACACATACATATATGTATATATAGAAACATGTATATATATATACACATGTATATATGTGTATATATGTATATATATTTATGATACATATATATGTATATGTAATTTATAAATATATCTAAATATATATATATATATATATATATATATATATATATATATATATATATATATATATATATATATATATATATATATATATATGTATTTAGATATTTTAAGATATATTATATCCAAGTCTAAGTCTATTTATAAATTACATATGCATATATATATCATATATATATATATATATATATATATATATATATATATATATATATATATATATATATATATATATATATATATATATATATATATATATATTCTTATTACATTTATAAATATATCTAAATATGTGTACCATGTATATCTAAAAAAAATTATATTATATGTATATACATATTTGTATTATATATAAATATATGCATGACATATATTATGTATATTGCTAAATATTATGTATATGATTATATATTTCTTTATTATCATATGTATTTACATATTATATATAAATATATGTATATATATATATATATATATATATATATATATATATATATATATGTATATATATATATATAAAACATATTATTATATATATATATATATATATATATATATATATATATATATATATATATATATATATATATATATATATATATATAACATATTATTATATATATGTTATGTATATATCTGTTGTATGTATGTAATTTATTAATATATATAAATATATACCATATTTATATTAAAATAATTGTATTAATTATTATATTTATATTGCTATTTATTATATTTATTTAGATTTATATATAAATATTAATATACATATATACATATTTACATTACATATATTTTATATTATATATATTAAATGCATATATTATACATGTATGTATATATATATATATATATATATATATATATATATATATATATATATATATATATATATATATATATATATATACATATATATATATACATACATACATGTATACATACATACATACATACATACATATATATTGTATATATATATATATATATATATAGAGGGAGAGATTTTTTTTAATTTATTTTTTATTCTACATATATATGTGAATATATATACTTATATCAAGTTGCTGGCACGGTTGCTCTACCAACCGAGCCACATTAAGGACCGACAACAATTGCTATTTTTCTCCTGTTCAAGATTCTAAAAAAAACCTTCAAACTGTGTTAGTCAAACGTGCAACCGGTTCAACCTGCAGAGCATTCTGCGTCATACAAAAGTCTATTTTACGCTTCATTTTACCCTGCATGTCTACATTTTATTTGTGGCGGCGGTTTGTCGGATCGGGCCCTTTTTTCCCGCCAATGTAAAGCGGCGCTGAAAGACGAACCGAGGGCTGCTTTCACTCTCACACATTCTGGCTAAATCCTCTCTTGTATACACTCGCTGCTGCAACATTGTGTGTCGGAAGAACGTCCAAACACACGCCAATGATCCATTATTTAAAGATTCTTCGTTGCCTTGGGGATGAAAGTTTGCTTACATCTGCTTTCTGTCCACGTCTCAGATGTACATGATGAATATTAAAGAGGCAGAAAAGTAATATACATGCAGCTTCCTTTACCTGGGTAAGAATATACACCTTTTTAACAGTAGTAGTACACATAGTTAAATGTACTGTACTTTTTAACAGTAGTAGTACACATAGTTAAATGTACTGTACTTTTTGACAGTAGTGGTACTCATAGTTAAATGTACTTATGTCACAATAGTGTTAACATTCCTTCTCGTTACTATAGCAACACCACATCAGGACCACTTTGAGGGGCAACTGCAATTTTTTGGGGGGGGGGCGGGGGGGCAATTTTGCCTGTCATTTGCAGTCTGTTTAAAAAAACGAGAACACACGTGTTTTTCTTTTTCCGTGCAGTCCAACTCGTAAATAGACACTAGCAAAAGTCGGCTAATTTGGACTGGCTTTATTCCGCCTATAAAGTGCTCTAAAATACATCCAAAAAAAAACCCCAGTAAGGTTTTATATAAACACTTTAAGTATATACGTAGTGTCTAGTAACATTCATAATAACATGTACTATTTACATATGTTGACCATTTAAATCATACGGCGGCGTATTAATTTCACAGGCGCATCACGACGTTCACTTCCCCTTCAACAACACTACTAATCATGGCAGACTTGATGAGAGACAACAACGATGTAATAAGAACAAATCATTTGTGCAACTTTGTGGAATTCTGTCTGTTATTCACAATCCTTATGTAAGACAAGAAGACGTGTACTTTTCTCTTTTAATGCCTTCTAAATTGTAAAAAAAAAAAAACTCTAGCAAAAGTCAGCTAACAATGGAGTCGCTCTATTCCGCCTCTAAAGCGCTCGAAAAAACGTCCATCAATGTTTTATATTGAAAACATTATCTCTTATGTGTGACTGCCATCATATTGCAGTCTACACGTACTGTGTCTCCTATGTGTGACTGCCATCATATTGCAGTATACACGTATCTCTTATGTGTGACTGCCATCATAGTGCAGTCTACACATATATCTTATGTGTGACTGCCATCATATTGCAGTCTACATGCATCTCTTATGTGTGACTGCCATCATATTGCATTCTACACATATGTCTCATGTTTGACTGCCATCATATTGCAGTCTACACGTATCTCTTATGTGTGACTGCCATCATATTGCAGTCTACACATATCTCTTATGTTTGACTGCCATCATATTGCAGTCTACACGTATCTCTTATGTATGACTGCCATCATATTGCAGTCTACACATATCTCTTATGTGTGACTGCCATCATATTACAGTCTACACGCATCTCTTATGTGTGACTGCCATCATATTGCAGTCTACACGTATCTCTTATGTTTGACTGCCATCATATTGCAGTCTACACGTATCTCTTATTTGTGACTGCCATCATATTGCAGTCTACACGTATCTCTTATGTATGACTCCCATCATATTGCAGTTTACACGCATCTCTTATGTGTGACTGCCATCATATTGCAGTCTACACGTATCTCTTATGTTTGACTGCCATCATATTGCAGTCTACACGTATCTCTTATTTGTGACTGCCATCATATTGCAGTCTACACGTATCTCTTATGTATGACTGCCATCATATTTCAGTCTACACGTATCTCTTATGTGTGACTGCCATCATATTTCAGTCTACACGTATCTCTTATGTATGACTGCCATCATATTGCAGTCTACACGTATCTCTTATGTGTGACTGCCATCATATTGCAGTCTACACGTACTGTATCTCCTATGTGTGACTGCCATCATATTGCAGTCTACACGTACTGTATCTCCTATGTGTGACTGCCATCATATTGCAGTCTACACGTACTGTATCTCCTATGTGTGACTGCCACCATATTGCAGTCTACACGTATCTCTTATGTGTGACTGCCATCATATTTCAGTCTACACGTATCTCTTATGTGTGACTGCCATCATATTGCAGTCTACACGTATCTCTTATGTGTGACTGCCATCATATTGCAGTCTACACGTACTGTATCTCCTATGTGTGACTGCCACCATATTGCAGTCTACACATATCTCTTGTGTGATTGCCATCATATTACAGTCTACACACATGGCTATGGCTATGGCTATGCTGCGGCTATGCTAACGCTCTTGGGAGTGTAGAGCGATTTGGCAAAAAACACCCGTCATTTCTGTCAATTTCATGGCTGGCTCAAAGCGTGAACACTCTGTGATCACATACGACCGACACAATTCTGGATGTGGATGGATCGGGTCGTTATAGACTGAAAGATGCATGTACGGTGGACCTCCTCGCTAGCATGGGAATACTTTGCGGGCTACATCGAGCGGCCTTTGTAGCAGCGGAGTCAACTGCTAGCGGTGACCGCCAATGGAGACGACATAAGCGGTGCGAGCGGAAGCAGAAGCGGGGATGCCGAGCTGGGCTAACAACAAAGAGAAAAGCTAACCAAAGAAGCGTGGAGTCTCCGGGTAAGAAGCCATTTGAACTAGAACTAGCCGGCGTCAGGCTGGATAATCCCTGCACACATAGCAATTCTCTTAGAATAAAACACAACTCACATAATGTTTTTTCTTTTGTGACCGTGTCAGAGGCAGACATACATTGTACTGAGGTAGCTAACTATGATGCGTTCAGTTTATCGCAACATCAAGCAAACAATCTGAATATCCCCGTCGTATCAATTCCTAGATATGGTCGAAACTATTTAAAGTGCACTACGCATAATAAACGCAACATTATTAATATTGCTACTTCGGATAATTTCAACAAACAATCCTCAAAACAGCCCACTACCTATAATATGGGTTTTTTAAACATTTGATCATTATCTTCCAAAACGTTATTAGTTAATGAAGTCATTAGAGACAACAAACTTGACGTCGTTGGTCTCGCCGAGACCTGGCTCAAACCAGACGATTTTTTTGCGCTAAATGAGGCATCTCCTCCTAACTATACCAATACACATGTTGCCCGACCTCTTAAAAGGGGAGGGGGTGTCGCACTAATATACAATGAAAACTATAATCTTACACCTAATCTAAATAATAAATATAACTCGTTTGAGGTGCTCACTTTGAGGTTTGTCACACCGCTGCCTCTCCACCTGTCTGTTATCTACCGCCCCCCTGGGCCCTACTCGGACTTCATCAGTGAATTCTCAGAGTTTGTTGCTGATCTACTTCTTTAGTACAACAGGAAGACCACCTTTGTGCTCACACACTTCTTTAATACAACAGAAAGACCACCTGTGTGCTCACGCACTTCTTTAATACAACAGGAAGACCACCCGTGTGCTCACACACTTCTTTAATACAACAGGAAGACCACCCGGTGCTCACACACTTCTTTAATACAACAGGAAGACCACCTGTGTGCTCACACACTTCTTTAATACAACAGGAAGACCACCCGGTGCTCACACACTTCTTTAATACAACAGGAAGACCACCTGCGTGCTCACACACTTCTTTAATACAACAGGAAGACCACCTGTGTGCTCAAACACTTCTTTAATACAACAGGAAGACCACCTGAGTGCTCACACACTTCTTTAATACAACAGAAATACCACCTGTGTGCTCACACACTTCTTTAATACAACAGAAATACCACCTGTGTGCTCACACACTTCTTAAATACAACAGGAAGACCACCTGTGTGCTCACACACTTCTTTAATACAACAGGAAGACCACCTGTGTGCTCAAACACTTCTTTAATACAACAGGAAGACCACCTGAGTGCTCACACACTTCTTTAATACAACATAAATACCACCTGTGTGCTCACACACTTCTTTAATACAACAGGAAGACCACCTGTGTGCTAACACACTTCTTTAATACAACAGGAAGACCACCTGAGTGCTCACGCACTTCTTTAATACAACGCACTTCTTTAATACAACAGGAAGATTACCTGTGTACTCACGCACTTCTTTAATACAACAGGAAGACCACCTGTGTGCTCAAACACTTCTTTAATACAACAGGAAGACCACCTGAGTGCTCACACACTTCTTTAATACAACAGAAATACCACCTGTGTGCTCACACACTTCTTTAATACAACAGGAAGACCACCTGTGTGCTTGCACACTTCTTTAATACAACAGGAAGACCACCTGTGTGCTCACACACTTCTTTAATACAACAGGAAGACCACCTGTGTTCTCACACACTTCTTTAATACAACGGAAATACCACCTGTGTGCTCACACACTTCTTTAATACAACAGGAAGACCACCTTTGTGCTCACACACTTCTTTAATACAACAGGAAGACCACCTGTGTGCTCACACACTTCTTTAATACAACAGGAAGACCACCTTTGTGCTCACGCACTTTTTTAATACAACGCACTTCTTTAATACAACAGGAAGACCACCTGTGTACTCACGCACTTCTTTAATACAACAGGAAGACCACCTGTGTGCTCACACACTTCTTTAATACAACAGGAAGACTACCTGTGTGCTCACGCACTTCTTTAATACAACGCACTTCTTTAATACAACAGGAAGACCACCTGTGCACTCACGCACTTCTTTAATACAACAGGAAGACCACCTGTGTGCTCACACACTTCTTTGATAGAACAGGAAGACCACCTGTGTGCTCACACACTTCATTAATACAACAATTTGGCTTCATTTTGCATGAAATGTGGCCCCTTGCTTATTGTTGTTGACCATGTGGCGAACTGAGTGCGGAATAGAAACAGGACAGAAAGGGCTGATGGGTAAACACCAAAGTCTGGAACGCGTCCGAGCGGCTTTGATACGGGGGCTCCGCGTCTTTGTCAGAAATCAAAGGGCGTTCATTTGGACGTCTTAGCGAGTCGAGGTCGTGACTTGGTCGCCGAGGCCAACGGAGATAAGACTGGGCTTTATTGCCGACAAGACTGCTAATGCCGGCAAAAAGTTCCTGGCCCCGTGAACAATAATTTGATGTTGTTAGATTTTTTATTTTTTTTTCCCCGCGTTGTCACGAATCAACGCCGCTTTTTGCATGAGTCAGTGGTGGAAAAGAAGTGTGGCTGTGGGCTTGTGAGGAGAACATTTAAGAGGCTGCTGTGTGATTTGTAGTTGTCATCTGCCTGTGTGTGTGTGTGTGTGTGTGTGTGTGTGTGTGTGTGTGTGTGTGTGTGTGTGTGTGTGTGTGTGTGTGTGTGTGTGTGCGTGTGCGTGTGTGTGTCTGCAGAGACTGCACAACTTTAGAGGTTTTTTGGGCCTGTATCCCAGCAGGCCCAAGACATTGAGACCACGTTGAGAACTTGTGGAATTGGGTCCTGACCTCGAGAAACACAAACACAACGTTAAAACAACATGCTTTTTGACGACGTTTATTCAATGTCAGGTTGTGACGTTGATTTGAGCGTTGAAATTTGGTCATTTCCCAACCAATATTCTACAACACAAATATAACATTGAAACAACATGCTTTTTGACGTCGTTTATTCAATGCAGGTTGTGACGTTGATTTGAGCGTTGAAATTTGGTCATTTCAACACCAACATTCAACACAAACACAACATTGAAACAACATGTTTTTTGACATTTATTCAATGTTGGGTTGTGACGTTGATTTGACCATTGAAATTTGGTTATTTTCCAACCAATATTCAACACAAATACAACGTTGAAACAACATGTTTTTTGACGTTTATTCAATGTTGGGTTCTGACGTTGATTTGACCGTTGAAATTTGGTCATTTCCCACCAATATTTTCCAACACAAATACAACATTGAAACAGCATGCTTTTTGATGACGTTTATTCAATGTCAGGTTGTGACGTTGATTTGACCGTTGAAATTTGGTCATTTTCTCAACCAATATTTTCCAACAAAAATACAACATTGAAACAGCATGCTTTTTGATGACGTGTATTCAATGTCAGGTTGTAATGTTGATTTGACCAATGAAATGTGGTTATTTTCCCAACCAATATTCTACAACACAAATACAGCATTGAAACAACATGATTTTGACAGCATTTATTCAATGTCAGGTAGTGACATTGATTTGACCATTGAAATTCGGTCATTTCCCAACCAATATTTAACACAAACACAACGTTAAAACAACATGTTTTTTGACGTTGATTCAATGTTGGGTTGTGACGTTGATTTGACCGTTGAAATTTGGTCATTTTCTCAACCAATATTCTACAACACAAATACAACATTTAAACAACATGATTTTTGATGACGTCTATTCAATGTCAGGTTGTGACGTAGATTTGACCATTGAAATTTGGTCATTTCCCAACCAATATTCTACAACACAAATACAACATTGAAACAACATGATTTTGACAACGTTTATTCAATGTCAGGTTGTGACGTTGATTTGACCATTGAAATTCGGTCATTTCCCAACCAATATTCAACACAAACACAACGTTGAAACAACATGTTTTTTGACGTTTATTCAATGTCGGGTTCTGATGTTGATTTGACCGTTGAAATTTGGTCATTTCCCAACCAATATTTTCCAACACAAATACAACGTTGAAACAACATGTTTTTTTTGACGACGCTTATTGAATGTTAGGTTGTGACGTTGAGTTGACATTGAATTTTGGTCATTTTCCCAACCAATATTCTACAACACAAATACAACGTTGAAACATGTTTTTTGACTTTTATTCAATGTTGGGGTCTGACGTTGATTTGACCGTTGAAATTTGGTCATTTTCCCAACCAATATTCTACAACATAAATACAACATTGAAACAACATGTTTTTTGACTATGTTTATTCAATGTTAGGTTGCGACATTTATTTGACCGTTGAAATTTGGTCATTTTCCCAACCAATATTCTACAACATAAATACAACATTGAAACAACATGCTTTTTGATGACGTTTATTCAATGTCAGGTTGTGACGTTGATTTGACCGTTAAAATGTGGTCATTTTCCCAACCAACAACGTGGATCCAACGTTGGACATCAACGTTGTCTCAATTTAAAAATTACAACTATTTTGCAACGTTGTTTCCAAGTCAGTTTTAAAGGACATGTACGTATAATCAACGTTGTATCGACGTCGTGTGCCTGCTGAGATTCTCCTTGCAGAACTCTTCGAAAATATGAGCGTGTTTCTCCGAGGAGTCCTGTGAGGCGTTCTTTCGAAGACAGCTGCAACCTGTGGAATGTGTGTGACGCACACAAACACACACACACACACACACACCTCCACGACATCAAGGTGTGCGAAAGTAGATATGTGTGTGTCTGTGTGTGTAGTGTGTGTGTGTGTGTGTGTGTGTGTGTGTGTGTGTGTACCACAAAGGCAGAAAGCACAGTTTTTGAACAAGTGAAATAAGATATTCCACCGTGTCATTTAGATTGATTGTACATTGTGTGTGTGTGTGTGTGTGTGTGTGTGTGTGTGTGTGTGTGTGTGTGTGTGTGTGTGTGTGTGTGTGTGTGTGTGTGTGTGTGTGTGTGTGTGTGTGTGTGTGTGTGTGTGTGTGTGTGTGTGTGACATTTTCCTCTCAGCCTTGTCCTCTGAAGTTCCCACTAGTGGAAAGCTGGAGTTCCTCACAGTCCCACCTGCACTGTCATGTCTGAGTCCCCGCCCACCTGGAGCTGTCAGGAGGCCTCAAGCCAAGCCGTGTGTTTGTTTAGGCGCACTCTGCACAGTTCATGTGTTCACTCCGCAAGTTCATGTGTTCACTACGCACAGTTCATTTTGTTCACTCCGCACGGTTAATGTGTTCACTCCGCTCAGTTCATGTGTTCACTCCGCACAGTTCATTTGTTCACTATGCACGGTTCATGTCTTCACTCCGCACGGTTCATGTGTTCACTCTGCACAGTTCATGTGTTCATTCCGCAAGTTCATGTGTTCACTACGCACAGTTCATTTTGTTCACTCCGCACGGTTAATGTGCTCACTCCGCTCAGTTCATGTGTTCACTCCGCACAGTTCATTTGTTCACTATGCACGGTTCATGTCTTCACTCCGCACGGTTCATGTGTTCACTCGGCACAGTTCAGGTGCTCACTCTGCACAGTTCATGTGTTCACTACGCACAGTTCATTTGTTCACTCCGCACCGTTAATGTGCTCACTCCGCTCAGTTCATGTGTTCACTCCGCACAGTTCATTTGTTCACTATGCACGGTTCATGTGTTCACTCCGCACGGTTCATGTGTTCACTCCGCTCAGTTCATGTGTTCACTCAGCACAGTCCATGTGTTCACTCCACACAGTTCATGTGTTCGCTCCGCTCAATTCATGTGTTCACTCCGCTCAGTTCATGGGTTCACTCAGCAGAGTCCCTGTGTTCACTCCGCACAGTTCATGTGTTATCTCTGCACAGTTCATGTGTTCACTCAGCACAGTCCATGTGTTCACTCCGCTCAATTCATGTGTTCACTCTGCTCAGTTCATGTGTTCACTCCGCTCAGTTCATGTGTTCACCCACCACAGTCCATGTGTTCACTACGCACAGTTCATGTGTTCGCTCCACTCAATTCATGTGTTCACTCCGCTCAGTTCATGGGTTCACTCAGCAGAGTCCATGTGTTCACTCCGCACAGTTCATGTGTTATTTCTGCACAGTTCATGTGTTCACTCAGCACAGTCCATGTGTTCACTCCACTCAGTTCATGTGTTCACTCAGCACAGTCCATGTGTTCACTCCGCTCAATTCATGTGTTCACTCCGCTCAGTTCATGTGTTCACTCAGCACAGTCCATGTGTTCACTCCGCTCAATTCATGTGTTCACTCTGCACAGTCCATGTGTTCACTACGCACAGTTCATGTGTTCGCTCCACTCAATTCATGTGTTCACTCCGCTCAGTTCATGGGTTCACTCAGCAGAGTTCATGTGCTCACGCCGCACAGTTCATGTGTTCTCTCTGCACAGTTCATGTGTTCACTACACATAGTTCATGTGTTCACCCAGCACAGTTCATGTGTTCACCCTACACAGTTCATGTGTTCACTTCGTCCAGTTCATGTGTTCACTCTGCACAGTTCATGTGTTCACTCCGCACAGTTAATGAGTTCTCTCCGCACAGTTCATGTGTTCACCCCGCACAGTTCATGTGTTCACTCCGCACAATTCATGTGTTCACTCAGCACAGTTCATCTGTTCACTCAGCACAGTTCCTCTGTTAATGCCACACAGTTCACATGTTCACTCAGCACAGTTCATGTGTTCACTCCGCACAGTTTGTGTGTTCACTCTGCACAGTTAGTGTTCACTCAGCACTGTTCACGTGTTCACTCCGCTCAGTTCATGTGTTCTTTCAGAACAGTCCATGTGTTCACTCTGCACAGTTCATGCGTTCACTCCACACAGATCATGCGTCCACGACGCACATTTCATGTGTTCACTACGCACAGTTCATGTTTTCACTCCACACAGTTCATGTGTTCACTCTGCACAGTTCATGTTTTCACTCCACACAGTTCATGTGTTCACTCTGCACAGTTAGTGTTCACTCAGCACTGTTCAAGCGTTCTTTCCGCTCAGTTCATGTGTTCACTCAGCACAGTTCACGTGTTCACTCCGCACAGTTTGTGTGTTCACTCTGCACAGTCAGTGTTCACTCCACACAGTTCATGCGTTCACTACGCACAGTTCAGGTGCTCACTCTGCACAGTTCATGCGTTCACTCCACACAGTTCATGCGTTCACTACGCACATTTCATGTGTTCACAACGCACAGTTCATGTGTTCACTCCGCACAGTTCATGTGTTCACGCCGCACAGTTCACGTGTTTACCTTGAGAGCCCTCCTGAAATGGACATTGACGTCAGTTAAGCGTCACCTGTCAGCTCCACAAGGCAACCCAAAGTAAACAAATACCAGCGACCGCCTTGGTCAGGGGTGACTGCAATTAAAGTACCATTTCCTCATCTGGGGTCCAGGATGTGGCCTCGGTTCACCGCATCCGTAGAAGTTCTCCGCTCCCATTTTCTGGAGACTTTCTGAGGTGGTTCCGTGGTGACACCTACAGGTTGTGGCTGAGGTCAAACAACAGATCATGATCAGGATGGGGTTTATTTTTTTCCAAAATGAAACCAGTAATAATTATTTAATCTTCAGTGCTTTTGTCTGTGGATTCATCAGCTCTTTGTAGTCTCAGGACTTTCAATCCATCACACCTGGACTGCTTGGTTTGTCTTAGAAGACATTTCAACTCTCATCCATGTAGACTTCTTCACTTCATGACCATAGACTTGGATTGGTCACATCTAGTCTTTGACTTAGATTGGTAAGATATAGTCTTAGACTTAAATTGGTCAGATCTAGTCGTAGACTTAGATTGGTCAGATCTAGTCTTAGACTTAAATTGGTCAGATCTAGTCGTAGACTTAGATTGGTCACATCTAGTCTTAGACTTAAATTGGTCAGATCTAGTCATAGACTTAGATTGGTCAGATATAGTCTTAGATTTAAATTGGTCAGATCTAGTCTTAGACTTAAATTGGTCAGATCTATTTTTACACTTAGATTGCTCACATCTAGTCTTAAACTTAGATTGGTCCGATCTAGTCTTAGACTTAGATTGGTCAGATCTAGTCTTAGACTAAGATTGGTCAGATCTAGTCTTAGACTTAGATTGGTCAGATCTAGTGTTAGACTTAAATTGGTCAGATCTAGTTTTACACTTTGATTTGTCAGATCTAATCATAGACTTAGATTGGTCACATCCAGTCAAGTCAGACTTAGATCGATCTGATCTAGTCTTAGATCTAGATTGGTCAAAGCTAGTTTTAGACTTAGATTGGCCAGTTCTAGTCTTAGACTTAGATTGGTCAGATCTAGTCAGGTCAGACTCAGACTTCAATTGATCTGATTTAGTCTTAGACTTAGATTGGTCCAATCTAGTTTTAAACTTAGATTGGTCACAGCTGGTCTTCTAGACTTACATTGGTCAGATCTTGTTTTAGACTTTGAATGGTCAGATCTAATCATAGACTTAGATTGGTCAGATCTAGTCAAGTCAGACCTAGACTTAGATTGATCTGATCTAGTCTTAGATTTAGATTGGTCATAGCTAGTTTTAGACTTAGATTGGTCAATTGTAGTCTTAGACTTAGATTGGCCATCTCTAGTCAGGTCAGACTCAGACTTAAATTGATCTGATCTTGTCTTAGACATACATTGGTCAGATCTAGTTTTAGACTTAGATTGGTCACAGCTAGTCTTATAGACTTAGATTGGTCTGATCTTATCCTAGGCTTAGACTGCTTTGATTTACTTCTACACTTAGATTGGCCACATCTAGTCTTAGACCTACATTGGTTAGATCTAGTCTTAGACTTACATTGGCCACATCTAGTCTTAGACTTACATTGGTCAGATCTAATCTTAGACTTACATTGGCCACATATAGTCTTAGACTTACATTGGCCACATCTAGTCTTAGACTTACATTGGCCACATATAGTCTTAGACTTACATTGGCCACATATAGTCTTAGACTTACATTGGCCACATCTAGTCTTAGACCTACATTGGTCAGATCTAGTCTTAGACTTACATTGGCCACATATAGTCTTAGACTTACATTGGCCACATCTAGTCTTAGACTTAAATTGGTCAGATCTAGTCTTAGACTTACATTGGCCACATATAGTCTTAGACTTACATTGGCCACATATAGTCTTAGACTTACATTGGCCACATCTAGTCTTAGACCTACATTGGTCAGATCTAGTCTTAGACTTACATTGGCCACATATAGTCTTAGACTTACATTGGCCACATATAGTCTTAGACTTACATTGGCCACATCTAGTCTTAGACTTACATTGGTCAGATCTAGTCTTAGACTTACATTGGCCACATATAGTCTTAGACTTACATTGGCCACATATAGTCTTAGACTTACATTGGCCACATCTAGTCTTAGACCTACATTGGTCAGATCTAGTCTTAGACTTACATTGGCCACATATAGTCTTAGACTTACATTGGCCACATCTAGTCTTAGACTTACATTGGTCAGATCTAGTCTTAGACTTACATTGGCCACATATAGTCTTAGACTTACATTGGCCACATCTAGTCTTAGACCTACATTGGTCAGATCTAGTCTGAGACTTACATTGGCCACATATAGTCTTAGACTTACATTGGCCACATCTAGTCTTAGACTTACATTGGTTAAATCTAGTCTTGGACTTACATTGGCCACATATAGTCTTAGACTTAGACTGGTCTGATCTAGTCAGGTCAGACTTAAACTTAGATTTGTGTGATCTAGTCAGGTCAGACTAGTTTCTACCGTTACCCGTTATGCAAAGTCATTGGTCTGATGTGACACGGCTACATTTGTTAGCGCCATGTTCGAAGGAAAAGCATGACGGGAAAAAAGCAGCATCTTATAGACCTTCTCTCTAAACATTTACATTGAACAACTTTTTAAAAAACGGTGCAGCAAGGCATCCTGGGAAACCGGAAGTCGGCTTCCAGTATGCCTTGCAACACTCTCTAGAGTTATGTGTCCAGAGTTAACGTGGTTGTAGTCGGTGTTGCCCCGAACTGTTGGCTCGCAGTGTGATTGTTTGTGTTGTGTTTAGCGGGTTTTAACAAATAATAGAAACATATTTTGAGACCCGTGGATTATATTTCCAAGTAATCTGTTTTAGGCACTTGTGATTCCTTGTGTCTGTGTGCAAGTCCGGTACTATCCGCCGCTGCCATCAACCTTTTGAAGTCGTTCCTGTGTAAGGGGAATTTGGTCAGGAAGGTCGTTTCTAGAAACCCGCCATAGACTGGGAGTATCTGCGATCCGTTAAAAAAAACTACACGGCAATCGAACGTATACACAACTGCTATCTCTCTGCAAACGCAGATACACATTCTGTGACGGGTGAAAGAAGATAAGATAAAAACCATAAAACAGCAAACAAAGACAAGTCTGCCTCACCTGTGACCGCGGTTCCCCTCGGCAGCCCCGACAAGACTGCCTACGTCGGACTCGTCTCGGTTATGACAGGTTCTGTTCCCCCGGAGCCGGGGTCGGCATCTGATCCTAGATAGTGTTTGGAGATAAATCACTAAAAACCCTCGCAGCCTTCCTGTTCCAGCTGAGTGTGCGGTAAAACACGGGGAGAAGTGAAGTCGAGTCTGTTATAATTAGCTATCTCGGTTGTAGGCCTTAGGACTACAAATCACCTTTAAGACCTCCTTATCTTCCAGCTTTGACTGCTCTTCCATGCATGGAATCCAGTTGGGATTCTCCCGAGCCAGCCGTGGTTCGTGTTGCAATTGTGGTCCTAAACATGCAACATTTCTCACCAGAGATGAAATAAATGGAGGAGGAGGACGACGCTCCAGGGAGAGGCAGTAGTTGGTTGAGTTCATGGGAACGGAAAAGCTAGTCGGACGGGGGGGATGGGCAAGGATCACACCGGAGTTGCAGCACAACTTTAACTGGATTTTGTAAACTCAAGGCCCGGGGGTAAGATCTGGCCCACCACATCATTGTATATGTCCTACGAAAGCTAGGAATTAATATCCATCCATCCATCCATTTTCTACTGCTTGTCCCTTTTGGGGGCACGGGGGGTGCTGGAGCCTAACTCAGCTGCATTCGGGCGGAAGGCCGGGTACACCCTGGACAAGACGTGAATATCTTATCTTGTTGGCAGAAACATTGTGGAAGTTTGAGAAATGGATCATTCATTTTGAATGGGGAAAATGTCCCTAAAAACTGGAATTTCTAGAGAATCCGGGAATTGTTTTTAGAATTGTTGAAAAACAGCACTAAATTTCTGAACAGGCTGAATATTTTGAAGTTGGAACGGTTTGAATCGGATAAAAAATGTAGGAGTTGTGGAACTTTGAAAAATGTCCCATTCTTTTTAATGGGAATTTTGTGGAAATTTCGTGAAAAGAAGGAATTTTGGGGAAAATGCTAAAAAAATATATGATAATAACTTGGAAAAATTATAGTTTGAATGTCCAGGATGAGTTGAACATGTTGAAGGTGGAATGGATTGAACCTGTTGAAAAATGGCCAATTCCTTTTGAATGGGGAAAATGCAAAAAAAAAAAAAAGAGGAATTATGGAAAATTTGGGAATTTGGGGAATTTTTTTTAGAATTGTTGAAGTAGAGCACACAATTCCTGAAATGACCATTTTGAAGTTGGAACAGTTTAAATCAGAGGAAACATGTGGGGATTGTGGAAATTTGAAGAATGTCCCATTCATTTCAATTAGAATTTCAGAAAAAATTGGGAATTTCAGGAAAAGCAGGAATTTTCTTGAAAATGGTAAAAAAAGAAAAACAAATCTTGAATAGTTTGAATGGTTGGTGTTGAAATTTTTCAAATTGGTCGAGAAATGTTGAAGTAGTAACATGTTGAATTGAGGAATGATATTACGGAATTCCTGGAATTTCGGGAATTTTTAGAGTTGAATTTTTTAAAAATGTTTTTGGTCCTGAATAAGAGGAATGTTTTAACAATGGAACGGTTGAAATGCGTTGAAAAATTTGGAAGGAGTAGTCGCCAGAAAAAAGGGTGGAAATAGGGCTTTGGAAAAGCAGGAATTCTGGAAAATCATGGAATTTTTTTCCAATTTAAAAAAAATGATAGTTTGAATTTCCAAAATTGTGGAATGTGTTGAAGGTGGAATGGTTGGAATAGGTTGAAACATGTAGAAATGGTGAAAGTTTGAAAAATGCCCAATTCATTTAAAATGGGGAAAAATGTCCTGGAAAACCTGGAATTCTGGGAAATCTGGGAATTTTTCGGAATTTTTCAACGGGAAATCCCACGATTCCTGAATAGGCTGAACAGTTTGAAGTTGGGACGGTTGGAATCGGGGTGAAAAATGTGGAAGGTAGAGCGTGCCGAAATCTGGAGAAGAAGAAGAAGTTTAATAAATAGACGCATTTTGGTGTATAATTGATGTGTGAATGTTTTGGAGTGTTCACACAATCACAGTAAAATTGTGGCAACTGAACATCCAGTTTTTGTTTTTTTAGCGTAAAATGTTTTGTTTTTTAATGTGAATGTGGAAAAAATGTATTAATGAAATGCATAGTGTTATTTACTTGAGTCATATTGCTGTCTATACATATCTCTTATGTGTGACTGCCATCTGCTGGTCACACTTATCATTACACCGCGCACCAAATAAAACCACGAGGCACGTGAATATTCATAAATGACTGACTGATACAATGAAAACCAGTTGGACTGGCCTGCTCTCTGCGCACAACATGTTTCTGTATCACCCTCAAATCAAAAGTTTCCTGATTGGATCAGACCACGAATGGTAAATGATAAATGGGTTATACTTGTATAGCGCTTTTCTACCTTCAAGGTACTCAAAGCGCTTTGACACTATTTCCACATTCACCCATTCACACACACATTCACACACTGATGGCGGGAGCTGCGATGCAAGGCGCTAACCACGACCTACTAGGAGCAAGGGTGAAGTGTCTTGCTCAAGGACACAACGGACGTGACGAGGTTGGTAGTAGGTGGGGATTGAACCAGGGAACCCTCAGGTTGCTGACACGGCCACTCTCCCAACCACGCCACGCCGTACCGAAGACGAGTCCTGGTGTCGGGCATCTGCGAGTCCTGGTGTCGGACATCTGCGAGTCCTGGTGTCGGATATCTGCGAGTCCTCGTGTCGGACATCTGCGAGTCCTGGTGTCGGAGTTCTGCGAGTCCTGGTGTCGGACATCTGCGAGTCTTGGTGTCGGACATCTGCGAGTCCTGGTGTCGGACATCTGCTCTTGTTTCCTGCTCTCCGCCTTTGCCCCTAATCCTGTGGATAGGTGGGGATTGAACCAGGGAACCCTCAGGTTGCTGGCACGGCCACTCTACCAACCGCGCCACGCCGTCCCCAAGGCGAGTCCTGGTGTGGGACATCTGCGAGTCGTGGTGTGGGACAGCTGCGAGTCGTGGTGTGGGACATCTGCGAGTCGTGGGGTGGGACATCTGCGAGTCGTGGTGTGGGACATCTGCGAGTCCTGGTGTCGGACATCTGCGAGTCTTGGTGTCGGACATCCGCAAGTCTTAGTCTCGGACATCTGCGAGTCCTGGTGTCGGACATCTGCGAGTCCTGGTGTCGGATATCTGCGAATCCTCGTGTCGGACATCTGCGAGTCCTGGTGTCGGAGTTCTGCGAGTCCTGGTGTCGGACATCTGCGAGTCTTGGTGTCGGACATCTGCGAGTCCTGGTGTCGGACATCTGCTCTTGTTTCCTGCTCTCCGCCTTTGCCCCTAATCCTGTGGATAGGTGGGGATTGAACCAGGGAACCCTCAGGTTGCTGGCACGGCCACTGTACCAACCGCGCCACGCCGTCCCCAAGGCGAGTCCTGGTGTAGGACATCTGTGAGTCGTGGTGTGGGACAGCTGCGAGTCGTGGTGTGGGACATCTGCGAGTCGTGGGGTGGGACATCTGCGAGTTGTGGGGTGGGACATCTGCGAGTCGTGGTGTCGGACATCTGCGAGTCTTGGTGTTGGACATCCGCAAGTCTTAGTGTCGGACATCTGCGAGTCCTGGTGTCGGACATCTGCGAGTCCTGGTGTCGGATATCTGCGAGTCCTCGTGTCGGACATCTGCGAGTCCTGGTGTCGGAGTTCTGCGAGTCCTGGTGTCGGACATCTGCGAGTCTTGGTGTCGGACATCTGCAAGTCCTGGTGTCGGACATCTGCTCTTGTTTCCTGCTCTCCGCCTTTGCCCCTAATCCTGTGGATAGGTGGGGATTGAACCAGGGAACCCTCAGGTTGCTGGCACGGCCACTCTACCAACCGCGCCACGCCGTCCCCAAGGCGAGTCCTGGTGTGGGACATCTGTGAGTCGTGGTGTGGGACAGCTGCGAGTCGTGGTGTGGGACATCTGCGAGTCCTGGTGTCGGACATCTGCGAGTCTTGGTGTCGGACATCCGCGAGTCTTAGTGTCGGACATCTGCGAGTCCTGGTGTCGGACATCTGCTCTTGTTTCCTGCTCTCCGCCTTTGCCCCTAATCCTGTGGATAGGTGGGGATTGAACCAGGGAACCCTCAGGTTGCTGGCACGGCCACTCTACCAACCGCGCCACGCCGTCCCCAAGGCGAGTCCTGGTGTGGGACATCTGTGAGTCGTGGTGTGGGACAGCTGCGAGTCGTGGTGTGGGACATCTGCGAGTCGTGGGGTGGGACATCTGCGAGTCCTGGTGTGGGACATCTGCGAGTCCTGGTGTCGGACATCTGCGAGTCTTGGTGTCGGACATCCGCGAGTCTTAGTGTCGGACATCTGCGAGTCCTGGTGTCGGACATCTGCGAGTCCTGGTGTCGGACATCTGTTTTCGTTTCTTGTTCTCCGCCATCGCCCCTAATCCACAGGATTAGGGGCAATGGCGGCTGCCTCAGGAAGGGAGGCACTATCAGGCGGCAGACATCGGGCCAAGATGCTCCGCAGAATCCCTTGCAAGCGCCTCTTCTCCGGGGGTTGCCCCGGTGACTAATCCGGGCTAGATGGCTATCGGACTCTGGATTCCATTAGCCGGGGCTGTTTGAGCGGATCTGATATATCCTAATGAGATGTTTGACTCTGGTTGGAGTCGCCTCGCAAGATAAGAGATGGAAAGAGCTGATCAGCGACATCGGAGGAAAGGAGATTGGTCTCGGAGAATTAGAGGAGACGTAACGTGCCTAATGAGGCGCAACAAATGTGCTTACCCTCGCAACGCCGTTGTTAAATATGCAAAGAGAAGAAGAAAAAGCTAATCTGTCTCAATACTGGCAGCCATGTACTTCCGTGACGTTCCGTTCATTGTGTTTACTGGCAGCCATGATTTGGTTGCCCAGATGACGCCATTAACACTAATTATAAACACACCTCAGAGGTACACACCTCAGAGTAACATATATGTATATATATATATACGCCTGCTAACGTTAGCATGCGTCAAGTACTAAAATGTGACTAAGTTGTATACTCAAAAAAAAAATAGCTAAAAAAAAAGCTAGGATACTAACATTAGCATGCTGACAGGTGTCATTGGTCAAGTAACAAAACTGTAGTGTATACCTGCAAAATTAGTTTAAAAAAAAAAAAAGCTAACATGCTAAAATGCTAATTGTAGTATATACATATATGTTACTCTGAGGTGCGTATCTGAAAGATGTGTTTAAAATGCTAGCCTGCTAACGTTAGCATGCATCAAGTACTAAAATCTGACTAAATGGTATACTCACAAAAAATAGCTAAAAAATAGGTAGCATACTAACATTAGCATGCTGATAGGTATCATTGGTCAAGTAACAAAACTGTAGTGTATACCTGCAAAATTAGTAAAAAGGCTAGCATGCTAAAATGCTATCTGTAGTATAAACGTATATGTTACTCTGAGGTGTGTACCTGAAAAATGTGCTTAAAATGCTAGTCTGCTAACGTTAGCATGCATCAAGTACTAAAATGTGACTGAGTTGCATACTCATAAAAAATAGCTAAAAAAAATCTAGCATACTAACATTAGCATGCTGACAGGTATCATTGGTCAAGTAACAAAACTGTAGTGTATACCTGCAAAATTTGTAAAAAGGCTAGCATGCTAAAATGCTAATTGTAGTATATACATATATGTTACTCTGAGGTGCGTACCTGAAAAATGTGTTTAAAATGCTAGCCTGCTAATATTAGCATGCATCAAGTACTAAAATGTGACTGAGTTGTATACTCACAAAAAATTGCTACAAAAAAAAAAAAAGCTAGCATGCTAACATTTGCATGCTGATAGGTGTCATTGGTCAAGTAAAAAAACTGTAGTGTATACCTGCAAAATTTGTAAAAAGGCTAGCATGCTAAAATACTAATTGTAGTATATACATATATGTTACTCTGAGGTGCGTACCTCAAACATGTGTTTAAAATGCTAGCCTGCTAATATTAGCATGCATCAAGTACTAAAATGTGACTGAATGGTATACTCACAAAAAATAGCTAAAAAATAGGTAGCATACTATTATTAGCATGCTGACAGGTGTCATTGGTCAAGTAACAAAACTGTAGTGTATACCTGCAAAATTAGTTTAAAAAAAACAAACTAACATGCTAAAATGCTAATTGTAGTATATACATATAAGTTACTCTGAGGTGTGTACCTGAAACATGTGTTTAAAATGCTAGCCTGCTAACGTTAGCATGCATCAAGTACTAAAATGTGACTGAGTTGTATACTCACAAAAAATTGCTACAAGAAAAAAAAAGCTAGCATACTATCATTAGCATGCTGACAGGTATCATTGGTCAAGTAACAAAACTGTAGTGTATACCTGCAAAATTAGTAAAAAGGCTAGCATGCTAAAATGCTATCTGTAGTATAAACATATATGTTACTCTGAGGTGTGTACCTGAAAAATGTGCTTAAAATGCTAGTCTGCTAACGTTAGCATGCATCAAGTACTAAAATGTGACTGAGTTGTATACTCACAAAAAATAGCTAAAAAAAAAAGCTAGCATACTAACATTAGCATGCTGACAGTTATCATTGGTCAAGTAACAAAACTGTAGTGTATATTTGCAAAATTAGTAAAAAAAAAAAAAAAAAAAAAAAGCTAACATGCTAAAATGCTAATTGTAGTATATATATATATATATATATACATATATATATATATATATATATATATATATATATATATGTTACTCTGAGGTGTGTACCTGAAACATGTGTTTAAAATGCTAGCCTGCTAACGTTAGCATGCATCAAGTACTAAAATGTGACTGAGTTGTATACTCACAAAAAATTGCTACAAAAAAAAAAAAGCTAGCATACTAACATTAGCATGCTGACAGGTATCATTGGTCAAGTAACAAAACTGTAGTGTATACCTGCAAAATTAGTAAAAAGGCTAGCATGCTAAAATGCTATCTGTAGTATAAACATATATGTTACTCTGAGGTGTGTATCTGAAAAATGTGTTTAAAATGCTAGCCTGCTAACTTTAGCATGCATCAAGTACTAAAATGTGACTGAATGGTATACTAACAAAAAATAGCTAAAAAATAGGTAGCATACTAACATTAGCATGCTGATAGGTATCATTGGTCAAGTAACAAAACTGTTGTGTGTACCTGCAAAATTAGTAAAAAAGCTTGCATGCTAAAATGCTAATTGTAGTATATACAAATGTGTTACCCTGAGGTGTGTACCTGAAAAATGTGTTTAAAATGCTAGCCTGCTAACTTTAGCATGCATCAAGTACTAAAATGTGACTGAATGGTATACTCACAAAAAATAGCTAAAAAATAGGTAGCATACTATTATTAGCATGCTGACAGGTGTCATTGGTCAAGTAACAAAACTGTAGTGTATACCTGCAAAATTATTAAAAAAAACAAAAAAAACTAACATGCTAAAATGCTAATTGTAGTATATACAAATGTGTTACTCTGAGGTGTGTACCTGAAAAATGTGTTTAAAATACTAGCCTGCTTACGTTAGCATGTATCAAGTACTAAAATGTGACTGAGTTGTATACTCACAAAAAATAGCTAAAAAAAAAAAGCTAGCATACTATTATTAGCATGCTGAAAGGTATCATTGGTCAAGTAACAAAATTGTAGTGTATACCTGCAAAATTAGTAAAAAAGCTAGCATGCTAAAATGCTATCTGTAGTACAAACATATATGTTACTCTGAGGTGTGTACCTGAAAAATGTGTTTAAAATGCTAGTTTGCTAACGTTAGCATGCATCAAGTACTAAAATGTGACTGAATGGTATACTCACAAAAAATTGCTAAAAAATAGGTAGCATACTAACATTAGCATGCTGACAGGTATCATTGGTCAAGTAACAAAACTGTAGTGTATACCTGCAAAATTTGTAAAAAGCCTAGCATGCTAAAATGCTAATTGTAGTATATAGTATATACTATATGCTAAAATGCTAATAGTAGTATATACTATAATTAGCATTTTAGCATGCTAGCTCTTTTACTAATTTTGAAGGTATACACTACAATTGTGTTACTTGACCAATGATACCTGTCAGCAAGCTAATGTTAGTATGCTAGCTTTTTTTTTAGCTATTTTTTGTGAGTATACAACTTAGTCACATTTTAGTACTTGATGCATGCTAACGTTAGCAGGCTAGCGTTTTAAACACATTTTTCAGGTACACACCTCAGAGTAACATATATGTTAATACTACAGTTAGCATTTTAGCATGCTAGCCTTTTTACTAATTTTGCAGGTATACACTACAGTTTTGTTACTTGACAAATGCTACCTGTCAGCATGCTAATGTTAGTATGCTAGCTTTTTTTATTTTAGCTATTTTTTGTAGTTATACATCTCGCTAGCGTTAGCCTCTAAATCGAGTCTCTCCTTCTTCTCCTCGGTCCACGTCCCGGGGCTTTACAGGTCTAATGGTCCATGTCGGCTTTTGATGCGCTTCACCCTTGCGCAGCTTTCCCAACATTCTAACTGTCACATTCCAGTGGGGGAGGGTTAAGGTGAGGTACCTTCACATTCCCCCCCCCCTCCCAAACGCATGACTGCTAGCTTGTTTAACAAATGGCGGTAGGGCAGGAGGTCGAGGTGTGGCGAGGGGCCGCCAGGAGGTCAGGGACACGGTTCTTTGGTGGCCACGGTGCTCCCATTACTGCTTTTACCCAATTTTAGTGTTGGATCACACCAAAGGCAGCACCTGCGGGGAGCTGTCCCGATAAGAAGCGGTCTCCCGAGCCTTTAGCAAATATCTGTCTGTTTACTGGAGGTCAGGGAGGGTATTTAGCTGACTGCTCCTAGGTCACCGGGTCTGTGAGAACTACCTTCTCCTGCTGGTTAGCTTTTGTGACACACCTTCTTTGGGCTGTCTAATAGCTAATGCTTCAATCGTTAGCATTCTGATATTAGCACGCTAGCTCTTTTGCTCAGCATCAAATATTTTGTTATTTGACCAATGATACCTGGCACCGTGCTAATGTTAGCAGGCTAGCATTTTGAACACATGTTTCCGGTGCACACCTCACAGTAACATATTTGCATTAGCAGTTAGCACTTTATAGCATGCTAGATTTTCTTTGAGCTAATTTGTCAGGTATACACTTGAGCGTCAAATCTATTTTTAATTGAGGAATGATAGTAGGCTGGCTTTTTGAAGCTATTTCTTAAGGTACACACCTCAGTCACATTTTAGTACTTGACTCATGCTAACGTTAGCGGGCTAGCATTTTAAACAAATTTTTTCAGGTACACACATCAGAGACGCATACTACAGTTAGCATTTTAGCATACTAGCTTTTTTTAAATCTAACTCAACAGGTCCTGTCAAATTGTTATTGTTTGACAAATGATACCTGTCAGCATGCTAATGTTAATATGCTAGCTCTATTTAGCTATTTTTGTAGGTATACAACTCAGTCACATTTTAGTACTTTATGCATGCTAACGTTAGCAGCCTAGCATTTTAAACACATTTTTCAGGTACACACCTTAGAGTAATATATTCTGATAGTTGACGCATATTACAGTTAGCATTTTAGCATGCTAGATTTTTTTTTAAACCAATTCAGCAGGTATATAGCTTAATGTCAAATGTTTATAATTTGACAAATGATACTTGTCAGGGTGCTAATGTTAGTAGGCTACCTTTTTTTAGCTATTTTTTGTGGGTATACAACTCAGTCACATTTTAGTACTTTAAGCATGCTAATTTTAGCAGGCTAGCATTTTAAACACTTTTTCAGGTACACACCTCAGAGTAATATATTTTGGTACTTGACACATATTACAGTTAGCATTTTAGCATGCTATTTTTATTTTTAAAAATCGAATTCAGGAGGTATACAGCTTAACGTCAAATTTTTATCATTTGATGAATGATACCTGTCAGGATGCTAATGTTAGTATGTTAGCTATTTTTAGCTATTTCTTGGTAGGTATACACTTCAGTCACATTTTAGTACTTTATGCATGCTAACGTTAGCAGCCTAGCATTTTAAACACATTTTTCAGGTTCACACCTTAGAGTAATATATTTTGATAGTTGACGCATATTACAGTTAGCATTTTAGCATGCTAGATTTTTTTAATACCAATTCAGCAGGTATATAGCTTAACGTCACATTTTTATAATTTGACGAATGATACCTGTCAGCATGCTAATGTTAGTAGGCTAGCTTTTTTTTAGCGATTTTTGTAGGTATACAACTCAGTCACATTTTAGTACTTTAAGCATGCTAATGTTAGCAAGCTAGCATTTTAAACACTTTTTCAGGTACACACCTCAGAGTAATATATTTTGGTACTTGACACATATTACAGTTAGAATTTTAGCATGCTATTTTTATTTAAAAAAATTGAATTCAGCAGGTATACAGCTTAACGTCAAATTTTTATCATTTGACGAATGATACCTGTCAGGATGCTAATGTTAGTATGTTAGCTTTTTTTTAGCTCTTTTTTGGTAGGTATACACTTCAGTCACATTTTAGTACTTGATGCATGCTAACGTTAGCAGGCTAGTATTTTAAACACATTTTTCAGGTTCACACCTTAGAGTAATATATTTTGATAGTTGACGCATATTACTGTTAGCATTTTAGCATGCTAGATTTTTTTTAAATACCAATTCAGCAGGTATATAGCTTAACGTCACATTTTTATAATTTGACGAATGATACCTGTCAGCATGCTAATGTTAGTAGGCTAGCTTTTTTTTAGCCATTTTTCTGTATGTATACAACTCAGTCACATTTCAGTACTTTATGCATGCCAACGTTAGCAGGCTAGCATTTCAAATAAATGTTTTAGGTACACACCTCAGTGTATTTTATTTTGGTACTGGAGACACCGCGCAGTTAGCATTCTAGCGTGTTAACATCAGCATGCGTAATTCCTTCAAATGTTATTTCAAGCCACAAACTTGACAGTGTTCAGATATTAAAGAAGCCAAATCAATAAATTGGTCATTTACAGTATTTTTCTACTGTATTTATATTGTATTTAAGATAAATACAATACACGAAAAAATAAAATTTTCGAGAGTTATTTACACCGAAAGATTTTGTAAATGTTTATTTACATACCTTATGGCAGCAAAACGACTGATACTTGCAAATGCGTTAGCATATTAGCTAATGCTAACGACGTTAGCTTGATTACGTTACGATAGCACGTACAAATATGCACTCCTACAGACATCACACACGGGACGGTTTAGTAAGTAAGAATTGTTTTAGTTATATTTTAAAACTTACAAGCCCTTGCTTGGAGTGATGAACGAAGAAGCCTTTCGAGAAAATAGAACGGCTCTTCTACGTCCGGTCGAAAGCTCATTCTAAACAGAAGGGCACCTGCCAAAAGATGGCGCCATAGCACAAACAATAACACACCAGTAAAGTGTCTTTGCATGTTTTATTTTGAAACTAATTGAGTCATGGCCGTCAGCGGAGAAAAATCCATAAAATGCTCAGTGGCCTTGTGGTTAGAGTGTCCGCCCTGAGGTCGTGAGTTCAAACCCCGGCCGAGTCATACCAAAGACTATAAAAATGGGACCCGTTCCCTCCCTGCTTGGCACTCAGCATCAAAGGTTGGAATTGGGGGTTAAATCACCAAAAAATGATTCCCGGGCACGGCCACCGCTGCTGCTCACTGCTCCCCTCACCTCCCAGGGTGTGATCAAGAGTGATGGGTCAAATGCAGAGAATAATTTCGCCACACCTAGTGTGTGTGTGACAATCATTGGACCTTTAACTTTGAGTTAAAATAGCCGCGCGGTTTTATAAGCCGCAAGGCTCAAAGTGTAGGAAAAAATGAGCCTGTTTTAAAAAGTTAATATTGGGGTGTGTCGTTTAAATGGGGAAAGATGTCTCTTGTATTTAAGTTCGGGCAAGTCTTGTTGCTCGGTGTCCTGGGTTTTAGTGGGGAAACATTGGTTGCATTGTGAGGAATCCAAGCTAGCCTGCAGATTTACTAGGTAAAGGGGTTTGATTACCACCAGAACCCCACCCGCCAGCCTGAAAAGCACTTACGATTGCGGCGTAACCTCGGAGGAGCGGCATATGTTTCGCTATATATTTATACGACCGATCTGCAGCTGCTGCGTGGGGAGCTCAGGGGGGGGTGGGGGGGTGGGGGGGGTGGGGGGTCTCCCTTCTGAATCCATCCATGAATTATACCACTCACTATCTGGTCCAAGAGGCATTGCTGGGCCGGCCACGTTATATCGGGGTGCTAAATCACAAACGCACGGCAGGATTCGCCCTAAGTGCACCGTGTCCCTGTGCTAGGAATCAAACAGGGAATCGTTTGGATCCGGAGAAGACAGTGGAACCTTGTGTCAGGCAGACCAAACACATGATTCTCTCATCAACGGCCTCCTTTTTGCTAGATGTCCCAGCAGGATTCCAGTCTAGGGAGGAGGATGAGTAACGGGGAGCAACATGGGGATGGAAAGGAAAACCGTAACGGGATGATGAACGTGTGAGAAGAGGAGGATGAGTAACGGGGAGCAACATGGGGATGAAAAGGAAAACCGTAACGGGATGATGAACGTGTGAGAAGAGGAGGATGAGTAACGGGAGCAACATGGGGATGAAAAGGAAAACCGTAACGGGATGATGAACGTGTGAGGGGAGGAGGATGAGTAACGGGAGCAACATTGGGATGAAAAGGAAAACATAACAGGATGATGAATGTTTCAGGGGAGGAGGATGAGTAACAGGGAGCAATATGGGGATGAAAAGGAAAACGTAACAGGGTGATGAACGTGTGAGGGGAGGAGTATGAGTAACTGGAGCAACATGGGGATCAAAAGAAAAACCGTAACGGAATGATGAACGTGTGAGAAGAGGAGGATGAGTAGCGGGGAGCAACATGGGGATGAAAAGAAAAACCGTAACGGGATGATGAACGTGTGAGAAGAGGAGGATGAGTAACGGGAGCAACATGGGGATGAAAAGAAAAAGAAAAACCGTAACGGGATGATGAACGTGTGAGAAGAGGAGGATGAGTAACGGGAGCAACATGGGGATGAAAAGGAAAACGTAACATGATGATGAACGTGTGAGGGGAGGAGGATGAGTAACGGGGAGCAACATGGGGATGGAAAGGAAAACATAACAGGATGATGAATGTGTGAGGAGAGGAGGATGAGTAACGGGAGCATCATGGGGATGAAAAGAAAAAACGTAACGTGATGATGAACGTGTGAGGGGAGGAGGATGAGTAACGGGGAGCAACATGGGGATGAAAAGGAAAACGTAACGGGATGATGAACGTGTGAGAAGAGGAGGATGAGTAACGGGGAGCAACATGGGGATGAAAAGAAAAACCGTAACGGGATGATGAACGTGTGAGAAGAGGAGGATGAGTAACGGGGAGCAACATGGGGATAAAAGGAAAACGTAACAGGATGATGAACGTGTGAGGGGAGGAGGATTATAGCCATGAATAAAGAATGGCAGCAAAGAGTAAAGATGGAGATGTAGGATGGTTACCATGGTAACGGCAGTAGATGTCTGAGCAGGGATTTTTTAAAAACTCCATGAGATTTGACAAAAACTTGCTCATCATCATTTCAAGCTGGTCTTTATTTATATAGCGCTTCACTAAACCTGCACTGGTACCCAGAGCTCTTTACATCGTACATCAGATTCCATGCTAGGCTCTTTAACCACGACCCATATGGGTCAAGGGTGAAGTGTCTTGCCCAAGGACTGGCGGAAGCTGGAATCGAACCCGGAATTGCAAAACGGAATAAGTTCATTTATGTCCTCGGCGGCAGGAACTGAGAGACCAGTCGGGATAGAGGGAAAGGCGAATGCAGCAATGTACAGACACATCCCGGATTAAAAAACGACGCTTCCCAATCCAACCCGACGGAGCTGCAGAGGTGCTGCAAAGAGGAAAGAGAGAAAGTGCCCAAAGATAAAGTACATTTGCAAAAAAAATCCCCCAAAGCATTTTTTTCCACATTGTCATCAAGGGTTATTGTGTGCAGAATTTTGAGGACAAAAATGGATGTGTTCCATTTTGGAATGATGCTGCACCATAAATGGTTATCAGCAGGCTGTTTGCGCAAGAAGCGTCTCTCATTGGCTGTCGCCTCCAGGAGGTCTGCAGATGTGCCGGCTGCTTGTTATTCCCAGCAAAGTCGCGGCTCTTGACTCGGTACTTAGCACTGTCTTGCTATCGCCGTCTCTGCTCCCCTCTGGGCCGTGAGCGTTGATAAAACACATATTGCTTCCTCTCCGTGGCGTCCGCATTTCTGCGGGTCGTGGCGGCATGAAGTAGTCCTTGCCCTTGTTTCCGAGTGGCGCTGAACTCACGTCGGTGACTCAGTCTCCGTGTTTGTTTCATTGAGTGCAGATGTAAATAAACCCAGCACAGAACCAAATAAAGATGTACAGCCGGTCTGGTCCCTTGAAGCCTGGGTGAAGAATGCGGGAAGACCTGATGAGTCCAAAAGAGAAAGAGATGATACAATACTAGAATTTGCCCTATGGGCGCAAGCCGCGGACCCGCTGAAGTGCTTAAATGTGCAGGGGGAGTGGAGTGTGTGGATGTTGGAACGCTTCCAATCGGTTGAGAAATGTGGGATATGGAGTAGATTGTATATGGGGAAAATCAATGGGGAGAAATTTCCTGGAAATTTGGGGAAATCCTCATAAAAGAACTTTGGGAAAGGGAAAACATGTTTTGCGTTCAATAATAGACAGGTTTAAAAATGGCGCCAAATTTTGAGAATTTAGGGCATTGAATAAGTCCATTCATTTGAATGGGAATATCCTGGAAATTTCGGATTCTAGGGAAAACCGGGGAATTTTTTAAAATATAGATACTAGCACAATTGAAAAATGTTGAAAAATGTTGACAAAGTAACAGTTTGAATTGAGAATGGGTATTTTAGGAATTCCTGGAATTTCGGGAAAACCTGGAATTTGTACCAAAAAAAAATAGACGCAATTGTTGTCCGAACTAAGAGGAATGTTTTGAAGGTGGAATGGTCAAAAACGGTTGGAAAACGTGGACTGTAAAAAACTTTCCAGGAAGAGGTTAAATGGGAATTTCTGAAATAAAAATTTTAATTGGAAAAATTTTGATTTGATGTTGAAATTTGGTCATTTCCCGACCAAAATTCTACAACACAAACACAACATTGAAACGACGTGCTTTTTGACGACGTTGATTCAATGTCAGGTTAGTGACGTTGTTTTGACCGCTGAAACCAACAACCAACAACGTTGATCTAACGTTGGTCATCAAAGTTGTTTCAGTTGACAAATCAATCAATCAATCAATCAATCAATCAATCAATGTTTATTTATATAGCCCTAAATCACAAGTGTCTCAAAGGGCTGCACAAGCCACAACGACATCCTCGGTACAGAGCCCACATACGGGCAAGGAAAAACTCACCCCAGTGGGACGTCGGTGAATGACTATGAGAAACCTTGGAGAGGACCGCATATGTGGGTAACCCCCCCCCCCCCCCCCCTCCCTCTAGGGGAGACCGAAAGCAATGGATGTCGAGTGGGTCTGACATAATATTGTGAAAGTCCAGTCCACAGTGGATCCAACACATCAGCGAGAGTCCAGTCCATAGTGGGGCCAGCAGGAAACCGTCCCGAGCGGACACCAAACACGACTATTTTGCAACGTTGTTTCCAAGTCAGTTCCCAAGGACACGTACGTGTAATCAACGTTGTATCAACGTCTTGTGCCTGCCGAGGACCACGCATCCTAAATCCCCTTAAGAGTGTTGGGTACTGACCTTAGCCTAGGACGGGGGTCGGCAACCCGCGGCTCTTTAGCGCCGCCCTAGTGGCTCTCTGGAGATTTTTCAAAAATGTATGAAGAATGGAAAAAGATGAGGGGAAAAAAAATCAATTTTTTTGTTTTAGTATGGTTTCTGTAGGAGGACAAACATGACACAAACCTCCCTAATTGTTATAAATCACACTGTTTATATTAAATATGCTTCACTGATTCAAGTATTTGGCGAGCGCCGTTTTGTCCTACTTATTTTGGCGGTCCTTGAACTCACCGTATAGTCTGTTTACATGCATTAACTTTCTCCGACTTTCTAGGACGTGTTTTATGCCACTTCTTTTTCTGTCTCATTTTGTCCACCACACTTTTAACGTTGTACTTGAGTGCTCAAAGGTGAGTTTTGTTGATGTTATTGACTTGTGTGAAGTGCTAATCAGACATATTTGGTCACTGCATGACTGCAAGCTAATCGATGCTAACATGCTATTTAGGCTAGCTATATGTACATATTGCATCATTATGCCTCATTTGTAGCTATATTTGAGCTAATTTAGTTTCCTTTAAGTCCTCTTAATTAAATGTATATCTCATGACACATGTAATATGGCTTTTAATTTTTTGCGGCTCCAGACAGATTTGTTTTTGTTTTTTTGGTCCAATATGGCTCTTTCAACATTTTGGGTTGCCGACCCCTGGGCTAGCTATATGTACATATTGCATCATTATGCCTCATTTGTAGCTATATTTGAGCTAATTTAGTTTCTTTTAAGTCCTCTTAATTAAATGTATATCTCATGACACATGTAATATGGCTTTTAATTTTTTGCGGCTCCAGACAGATTTGTTTTGTTTTTTTGGTCCAATATGGCTCTTTCAACATTTTGGGTTGCCGACCCCTGGGCTAGCTATATGTACATATTGCATCATTATGCCTCATTTGTAGCTATATTTGAGCTAATTTAGTTTCCTTTAAGTCCTCTTAATTAAATGTATATCTCATGACACATGTAATATGGCTTTTAATTTTTTGCGGCTCCAGACAGATTTGTTTTTGTTTTTTTGGTCCAATATGGCTCTTTCAACATTTTGGGTTGCCGACCCCTGCTGTAGGAGGACAAACATGACACAAACCTCGCTAATTGTTATAAATCACACTGTTTATATTAAACATGCTTCACTGATTCAAGTATTTGGCGAGCGCCGTTTTGTCCTACTTATTTTGGCGGTCCTTGAACTCACCGTATAGTCTGTTTACATGCATAACTTTCTCCGACTTTCTAGGACGTGTTTTATGCCACTTCTTTTTCTGTCTCATTTTGTCCACCGCACTTTTAACGTTGTACTTGAGTGCACAAAGGTGAGTTTTGTTGATGTTATTGACTTGTGTGGAGTGCTAATCAGACATATTTGGTCACTGCATGACTGCAAGCTAATCGATGCTAACATGCTATTTAGGCTAGCTATATGTACATATTGCATCATTATGCCTCATTTGTAGCTATATTTGAGCTAATTTAGTTTGTTTTAAGTCCTCTTAATTAAATGTATATCTCATGACACATGTAATATGGCTTTTAATTTTTTGCGGCTCCAGACAGATTTGTTTTTGTTTTTTTGGTCCAATATGGCTCTTTCAACATTTTGGGTTGCCGACCCCTGGCCTAGGAAATGTCCCCCTTCCCCCTGGAGGGTGAAAGTGGACGTTGAGCTTTGTTGTTTGGTCCTCGCTCAGCAGGCCTGTGTGGAAGTGGAACAATAGAACTCGGGAGATCTCCGGGCTCTGCAGGAAAATCTGGGAGATTTGTCAGAGGGTCAAAAATAGCTGCCCTTGTTTTCTTACGCTCTGACTGGAAATCCTGCAGGTCCGGTCGTTCAAGAGAAGTCCCTCCCTTATTTCCTTCGGTTTCTCCCTAAATTAACTCCGGTTCTGGTCCGGAGTGCGACATGCGGTCCTAAAACCCCACTTTTAATTGTCAGAGATCCGTCATTCTGCTAATTGCATGGCTGCCGTTCTCCGGTTACCTCCTGCCCCGTTCAGGGCTTGGACACACCCCACTGGATTTGTTTTTGTAGCTGCGTGAGTGCAAAGTACTTGGCGTCACCAGCTAGGGAGCGGGAAGCCCCAGGTGTGTCAAGTCCAGACCACTTCCCCAATCGTCCGAGGAAGATCCTCGTCCCTTACACAAACGCACCCGGAGGAAATCCTGTACGGCAAGAGAACTGTCGACAGCCGGTCTGTTTGTCGGGCCTTAATTAGAAGCACCGGCTGTGGGACGGCCTCAGTTTGAAGTCCCGAGGGAGGAAACACGTGCCGCGGGAACATCAGTCGATTGAGAGAGAGAGAGAAATGTGTGACTCACGGTCTGTCGGCCAGGGAAAGTGGGGAAGACGTCCAAAGAGGGAGACCACGTTCCCCCCGGACTCTGTGACTCAGCGGTAGTCACACGTGTTCCAGGGCCGAGTCACGCCGTAAAAGCTCAGATGTGACAGTAAATATGAGGGCTTTGACGGGTGGCAAGCGGCCCACGAGACCTGCAGAACTTGGACTCTGGCCGGAATTCTTGGTCTGGTAGGGAAGTTAAGTCTGGTACATCGTCTGTGGAAAGGGTTGTTTTTCACCTGGTCCGTGGACACACCTTGTGTCACAGACAGAGGTCCATTTCAGGAAGTCTGGTGCCGTGTTTACCAACCTGTCCAAAGCCATAGGAACTTTCCCAGTTACCTGGGTAAATAAAGTTCCATCCATCCATCCATTTTCTACCGCTTATTCCCTTCGGGGTCGCGGGGGGCGCTGGAGCCTATCTCAGCTACAATCGGGCGGAAGGCGGGGTACACCCTGGACAAGTCGCCACATCATCGCAGGGCCTAAATAAAGTTCCCCTGGGGCAAATTAAGGTTCGATCCAAATTCTCTCATTTTGCCATTCCCACCCGGTCGTGAGGATCTAGTGCAGGGGTCACCAACGCGGTGCCCACGGGCACCAGGTAGCCCGTAAGGACCAGATGAGTAGCCCGCCGGCCTGTTCTAAAAATAGCTCAAATAGCAGCACTTACCAGTGAGCTGCCTCTATTTTTTAAATTTTATTTATTTACTAGCAAGCTGGTCTCGCTTTGCCCGACATTTTTAATTCTAAGAGAGACAAAACTCAAATAGAATTTGAAAATCCAAGAAAATATTTTAAAGACTTGGTCTTCACTTGTTTAAATAAATTCATTAATTTTTTTACTTTGCTTCTTATAACTTCCAGAAAGACAATTTTAGAGAAAAAATACAACCTTAAAAATGATTTTAGGATTTTTAAACACATATACCTTTTTACCTTTTAAATTCCTTCCTCTTCTTTCCTGACAATTTAAATCAATGTTCAAGTAAACATTTTTTTTTAATTGTAAATAATAATAAATATACTTTAATTTATTCTTCATTTTAGCTTCTGTTTTTTCGACGAAGTATATTTGTGAAATATTTCTTCAAACTTATTATGATTAAAATTCAAAAAAATTATTCAGGCAAATCTAGAAAATCTGTAGAATCAAATTTAAATCTTATTTCAAGGTCTTTTGAATTTCTTTTAAAAATTTTGTTCTGGAAAATCTAGAAGAAATAATGATTTGTCTTTGTTAGAAATATAGCCTGGTCCAATTTGTTATATATTCTAACAAACTGCAGATTGGATTTTAACCTATTTAAAACATGTCATCAAAATTCTAAAATGAATCTTAATCAGGAAAAATTACTAATGATGTTCCATAAATTCTTTTTTTAATTTTTTCAAAAAGATTCGAATTAGCTAGTTTTTGTCTTCTTTTTTCCGGTTGAATTTTAAATTGTAAAGAGTCGAAATAGAAGATAAGCTATGTTTCAAAATTTAATTGTCATTTTTTTCGTGTTTTCTCCTCTTTTAAACCGTTCAATTAAGTGTAAATATCATTAATTATTAATAATAACATAGAGTTAAAGGTAAATTTAGCAAATTGGCTATTTCTGGCAATTTATTTAAGTGTGTATCAAACTGGTAGCCCTTCGCATTAATCACTACCCAAGAAGTAGCTCTTGCTTTCAAAAAGGTTGGTGACCCCTGATCTAGTGCCACGTCTCATGAGTCTCACCACGTCATCACCAACCCCGTCATAACCCTGACACTTCACATGAAGCTCATCAATGGGCGCGGCCACCGCCGCTGCTCACTGCTCCCCTCACCTCCCAGGGTGTGATCAAGGGTGATGGGTCAAAAGCAGAGAATAATTTCGCCACACCTCGCGTGTGTGTTTGTGTGACAATTATCGGTATTTTAACTTTAAATGTGTCTTTGATTGAGAGCAACATTTTTTCCCCCTACGCTTTGAACCCCGCAGGTTATACAACGGCGCGGCAAATTTTACAGATTTTCCTTCGCTGACGGCCAAAAAGCAAATAATGGTGCGTTATTGTGCTATGGCGCCGTCTGCGTTTTCTTGCTTTTTAAAGCTTTGAACCGGAAGTAGAAGTGCTGTCCATCTTCTAGCCATCCATAGCGTTTCTACTCATATGGATTCTTCATGCATCGCTCCAAGCAATTTTTGAAAGTTTTACAATATAACTAAAACAATTCATACTTACTAAACCGTCCCATGTGTGATGTCTGTAGGAGTGTTTTCATGCATATTTGCATGTGCTATCGTGATGTAATCAAACTACTGTTATTAGCTAACACGCTAAAGCGTTTAGTATTATTAACTTACAATGGCATTTTTTTTGTATTGTATCGTTTCAGTGTCACAAATTCCTGAGTAAATTCACCAAAACGTCACCGTGGCGTTATTGATTGAAGCTAAAAGGCTAGCATAAAATGTTAGCATGCTAACATTAGCTTGTGTATATAACAGTTAGTACACTCGCAAGATGGAAACAGGTCTCAAAACCCACAAATGTAGGTTTTAAAATGGTCAAATTGAGCTAAAATGCTAGCATAAAACGTTAGCATGTTAATGGAAGCATGCTAGCCTTGGAAATTTTTTTCGCATACTTCTAAGATGGCGCAGAGTATCATAAGCCCTGATATTTAGGTTCTTACGAATAAATTACCATGTTAACAATCAGCATGTGTAACGTACCGATTTATACGACTCTGCTAGCACGCTAATGTTAGCATACTAACTTTCTACTCATATGGGTTCTTCACTCATACTCCAAGCAACAATTGTCAGTTTTACAATGCAACTAAAACAATTCATACTTACTAAACTGTCCCTTGTGTGGTGTCTGTAGGAGTGTTTTCATGCATATTTGTACGTGTAATCAAACTACTGTCATTAGCTAACATGCTAACGCGTTTAGTATTATTAACCTACAATGGCTTTTTTTTTTTGTATCGTTTCAGTGTCACAAATTCCTGAGTAAATTCACCAAAACGTCACCGTGGAGTTATTGATTGAAGCTAAAAGGCTAGCATAAAATGTTAGCATGCTAACATTAGCTTGTGTATATAACAGTTAGTACACTCGCAAGATGGAAACATGTCTCAAAACCCACAAATGTAGGTTTTAAAATGGTCAAATTGAGCTAAAATGCTAGCATAAAACGTTAGCATGTTAATAGAAGCATGCTAGCCTTGGAAAAAAATTTTGCATACTTCTAAGATGGCGCAGAGTATCATAAGCCCTGATATTTAGGTTCTTACGAATAAATTACCATGTTAACAATCAGCATGTGTAACGTACCGATTTATACGACTCTGCTAGCACGCTAATGTTAGCATACTAACTTTCTACTCATATGGGTTCTTCACTCATACTCCAAGCAACAATTGTCAGTTTTACAATGCAACTAAAACAATTCATACTTACTAAACTGTCCCTTGTGTGGTGTCTGTAGGAGTGTTTTCATGCATATTTGTACGTGTAATCAAACTACTGTCATTAGCTAACATGCTAACGTGTTTAGTATTATTAACCTACAATGGCTTTTTTTTTTTTTGTATCGTTTCAGTGTCACAAATTCCTGAGTAAATTCACCAAAACGTCACCGTGGAGTTACTGATTGAAGCTAAAAGGCTAGCATAAAATGTTAGCATGCTAACATTAGCTTGTGTATATAACAGTTAGTACACTCGCAAGATGGAAACATATCTCAAAACCCACAAATGTAGGTTTAAAAATGATCAAATTGAGCTAAAATGCTATCATAAAACGTTAGCAAGCTAATGGAAGCATGCTAGCTTCGGGGAAAAAATTTGCATAATTCTAAGATGGTGCCGAGTGTCATAAGCCCTGATATTTAGGTTTTTACGAATAAATTACCATGTTAACAATTAGCATATGTAACGTACCAATTTATACGACTCTGCTAGCACGCTAATGTTAGCATATTAATTTTTCTACTCGTATGGATTCACTCATACTCCAAGCAACAATTGTCAGTTTTACAATATAACTAAAATAATTTGTTTTTACTAAAACGTCTGGTGTTTGATGTCTGTAGGAGTGTTTTCATGCATATTTGTACGTGCTATCGTAATGTAATGAAACTACTGTCATTAGCTAACACGCTAATGCGTTTAGTATTATTAACTTACAATGGTATTTTTTTTTTGTATTGTATCGTTTCAGTGTCACAAATTCCTGAGTAAATTCACCAAAACGTCACCGTGGAGTTATTGATTGAAGCTAAAAGGCTAGCATAAAATGTTAGCATGCTAACATTAGCTTGTGTATATAACAGTTAGCACACTCGCAAGATGGAAACATGTCTCAAAACCCACAAATGTAGGTTTTAAATGATCAAATTGAGCTAAAATGCTAGCATAAAACATTAGCATGCTAATGGAAGCATGCTAGCCTTGGAAAAATTTTTTGCATACTTCTAAGATGGCGCCGAGTATCATAAGCCCTGATATTTAGGTTCTTACGAATAAATAACCATGTTAACAATCAGCATGTGTAACGTACCGATTTATACGACTCTGCTAGCACGCTAATGTTAGCATATTCATTTTTCTACTCGTATGGATTCACTCATACTCCAAGCAACAATTGTCAGTTTTACAATGCAACTAAAACAATTCGTACTTACTAAAATGTCCCATGTGTGATGTCTGTAGGAGTGTTTTCATGCATATTTGTACGTGCTATCGTAATGTAATCAAACTACTGTCATTAGCTAACATGCTAACGCGTTTAGTATTATTAACCTACAATGGCTTTTTTTTTTTTTTTGTATCGTTTCAGCGTCACAAATTCCTGAGTAAATTCACCAAAACGTCACCGTGGAGTTATTGATTGAAGCTAAAAGGCTAGCATAAAATGTTAGTATGCTAACATTAGCTTGTGTATATAACAGTTAGTACACTCGCAAGATGGAAACAGGTCTCAAAACCCACAAATGTAGGTTTTAAATGATCAAATTGAGCTAAAATGCTAGCATAAAACATTAGCATGTTAATGGAAGCATGCTAGCTTCGGGGGAAAAATTAGCATACTTCTAAGATGGCGCCAAGTATCATAAGCCCTGATATTTAGGTTCTTACGAATAAATGACCATGTTAACAATCAGCATATGTAACGTACCAATTTATACGACTCTGCTAGCACGATAATGTTAGCATATTAATTATTCTACTCGTATGGATTCACTCATACTCCAAGCAACAATTGTCAGTTTTACAATATAACTAAAACAATTCGTACCTACTAAAACGTCCGGTGTGTGATGTCTGTAGGAGTGTTTTCATGCTTATTTGTACGTGCTATCGTAACATTAGCTAACATACTAACACGATCACCAGTGTCTGTGTTGGTATTATTAGCTTACAATAGCATTATTTTCACAAACTCCTCAGTAAATCCACCAAAACGTCACCGTGGAGTTATTGAGTCTGTTTAGCTGATTGGAGAGCGACTTCTGTTTTGTTTGATAAGCTGTTTTACTGCCCTGTTACAGACACCGTTTATTAGAGTAGGTAAATAAACATTTACAAAATGTCTCTGTGTAAATCTCCGGAAGGGTTAAAAAGCCTGAACGTTTTGAGGCTGTCGCTCGGCAACTCATCGTTTCAGCTGACTTGGCAGGTTTTCTATGGGGATTCATTTCCGTGGACTGTTATTTTGCTGCGTAGGAGCACATTTGTGCAGATTTATGGGGGTCAAATTGTGAAGGAAGCGCAGCTGACTTCCTTGAGCAATTTTGACAGCCCTATTAGTCCCCAAAACCCCCAGGGGACCGCTCCCAATGTCCCGCTCTCACCTGGGTTTGCTGATGCTCAGCAACATGCACGCCGCTTGTGTCATGAAGTGGTGGCTGGGGGCAGGAAGGTGGTGGGGCATGGGAATGTTAGCATGCTAACAGTTAGCATGTGTCAAGTACCAAGTTATATGCGTCTGAGGCGTTGAAATAGGCTAAAAAATGAGGCAGGGGAATGTTAGCATGCTAACAGTTAGCATGTGTCAAGAACCAGGTTATATGCATCTGAGGCGTTGAAATAGGCTAAAAAATGAGGCATGGGAATGTTAGCATGCTAACAGTTAGCATGTGTCAAGAACCAGGTTATATGCATCTGAGGCGTTGAAATAGGCTAAAAAATAGGCGTGGGAATGTTAGCATGCTAACAGTTAGCATGTGTCAAGTACCAAGTTATATGCGTCTGAGGCGTTGAAATAGGCTAAAAAATGAGGCATGGGAATGTTAGCATGCTAACAGTTAGCATGTGTCAAGAACCAGGTTATATGCATCTGAGGCGTTGAAATAGGCTAAAAAATAGGCGTGGGAATGTTAGCATGCTAACAGTTAGCATGTGTCAAGTACCAAGTTATATGCGTCTGAGGCGTTGAAATAGGCTAAAAAATGAGGCAGGGGAATGTTAGCATGCTAACAGTTAGCATGTGTCAAGTACCAAGTTATATGCGTCTGAGGCGTTGAAATAGGCAAAAAAATGAGGCATGGGAATGTTAGCATGCTAGCAGTTAGCATGTGTCAAGAACCAGGTTATATGCATCTGAGGCGTTGAAATAGGCTAAAAAATAGGCGTGGGAATGTTAGCATGCTAACAGTTAGCATGTGTCAAGTACCAAGTTATATGCGTCTGAGGCGTTGAAATAGGCTAAAAAATGAGGCATGGGAATGTTAGTATGCTAACAGTTAGCATGTGTCAAGTACCAAGTTATATGCGTCTGAGGCGTTGAAATAGGCTAAAAAATGAGGCAGGGGAATGTTAGCATGCTAGCAGTTAGCATGTGTCAAGTACCAAGTTACTGAGGCGTTGAAATAGGCTAAAAAATGAGGTTTAAAGAGATATTTCACCTACTCTGCATGTTGGTGCTTGGGTTGCAGGTTGGAAGTGAAAAAGGCAGCTGATGCTCCATCTGTGGTCAGTGCAGTAGCGCCTCCTGCTGGTTTCTCTGCAGAACACATGTTCAGAGCTTAGTCCTGCAGTACTTGAGCCAAAGACCACCTTTTGAAACAAAATGCATCAATACCATACAAAGTCAAACAAACAACAATGTAAGGTTGTTTTTGGAAAGCCACTTACTTGTTCTGCTAATGGATAGAGTATCATTCGTGTTACTTTGTGGAGTTATCTCCGTATATAAGACAAGAACACATGCACTTTTCTCTTTTTAAGCCTTGTAAATCGTAAAAATAACCCTAGCAAAAGTCAGCTAACAATGGAGTCGCTCTATTCCTCCTGTAAAGTGCTCTAAAATACCTCATTTAAGGTTTTATATACACACTGTAAGTATATATGTAGTATCTAGTAACATTCATAATAACATGTCATATTTACATATTTTGATCATTTTAAGCATACGGCGGCGTATTCATTTCATGGACGCTCACTTTCCCTTATGTAAGACAAGAACGCATCTGTTTTTCTTGTTATTGTGCATTCTAAATCGTAAAACAATGCTAGCAAAAGTCAGCTAATAAAGGAGCTAACAGGAGTTGCTGTATTAGGCCTATAAAGTTTTCTAAAAACATCAAAAAACCTCCAATAATGTTTTATAAACACACTGTAAGTATATATGTAGTATCTAGTAACATTCATAATAACATGTCATATTTACATATTTTTAACATTTTAAGCATACGGCGGCGTATTCATTTCACAGACGCTCACTTTCCCTTATGTGAGACAAGAACGCATGTGTTTTTCTAGTTTTTGTGCATTCTAAATCGTAAAACAATGCTAGCAAAAGTCAGCTAATAATGGAGCTAACAGGAGTTGATGCATTACGCCTATAAAGTGCTCTAAAAACCTCCAATATTGTTTTATAAACACACTGTAAGTATATATGTAGTATCTAGTAACATTCATAATAACATGTCATAGTTACATATTTTGATCATTTTAAGCATACGGCGGCGTATTCATTTCACAGACGCTCACTTTCCCTTATGTGAGACAAGAACGCATGTGTTTTTTTTGTTATTGTGCATTCTAAATCGTTAAAAAAATGCTAGCAAAAGTCAGCTAATAATGGAGCTAACAGGAGTTGCTGTATTACACCTATAAAGTGCTCTAAAAACATCTAAAAAACCTCCAATGTTGTTTATAAACACACTGTAAGTATACATGTAGTATCTAGTAAAATGCATAATAACATGTCATATTTACATATTTTGATCATTTTAAGCATACGGCGGCGTATTCATTTCACGGACGCTCACTTTCCCTTATGTGAGACAAGAACGCATCTGTTTTTCTTGTTTTTGTGCATTCTAAATCGTAAACAAATGCTAGCAAAAGTCAGCTAATAATGGAGCTAACAGGAGTTGCTGTATTACACCTATAAAGTGCTTTAAAAACCTCCAATATTGTTTTATAAACACACTGTAAGTATATATGTAGTATCTAGTAATATTCATAATAACATTTCATATATACATATTTTGATCATTTTAAGCATACGGCGGCGTATTCATTTCACAGACGCTCACTTTCCCTTATATGAGACAAGAACGCACGTGTTTTTCTTGTTTTTGTGCATTCTAAATCGTAAAACAATGCTAGCAAAAGTCAGCTAATAATGGAGCTAACAGGAGTTGCTGCATTACGCCTATAAAGTGCTCTAACAACCTCCAATATTGTTTTATAAACACACTGTAAGTATATATGTAGTATCTAGTAACATTCATAATAACATGTCATAGTTACATATTTTGATCCTTTTAAGCATACAGCGGCGTATTCATTTAACGGACCCTCACTTTCCCTTATGTGAGACAAGAACGCATCTGTTTTTCTTGTTTTTGTGCATTCTAAATCGTAAACAAATGCTAGCAAAAGTCAGCTAATAATGGAGCTAACAGGAGTTGCTGTATTACGCCTATAAAGTGCTCTAAAAACCTCCAATATTGTTTTATAAACACACTGTAAGTATATATGTAGTTTCTAGTAACATTCGTAATAACATGTCATATTTACATATTTTGATCATTTTAAGCATACGGCGGCGTATTCATTTCACAGACGCTCACTTTCCCTTATGTGAGACAAGAACGCATGTGTTTTTTTTGTTATTGTGCATTCTAAATCGTTAAAAAAATGCTAGCAAAAGTCAGCTAATAATGGAGCTAACAGGAGTTGCTGTATTACGCCTATAAAGTGCTCTAAAAACATCTAAAAAACCTCCAATATTGTTTATAAACACACTGTAAGTATATATGTAGTATCTAGTAACGTTCATAATAACATGTCATATTTACATATTTTGATCATTTTAAGCATACAGCGGCGTATTCATTTCACAGACGCTCACTTTCCCTTATGTGAGACAAGAACGCATGTGTTTTTTTTGTTATTGTGCATTCTAAATCGTTAAAAAAATGCTAGCAAAAGTCAGCTAATAATGGAGCTAACAGGAGTTGCTGCATTACGCCTATAAAGTGCTCTAACAACCTCCAATATTGTTTTATAAACACACTGTAAGTATATATGTAGTATCTAGTAACATTCATAATAACATGTCATAGTTACATATTTTGATCCTTTTAAGCATACGGCGGCGTATTCATTTAACGGACGCTCACTTTCTCTTATGTGAGACAAGAACGCATCTGTTTTTCTTGTTTTTGTGCATTCTAAATCGTAAACAAATGCTAGCAAAAGTCAGCTAATAATGGAGCTAACAGGAGTTGCTGTATTACGCCTATAAAGTGCTCTAAAAACATCTAAAAAACCTCCAATATTGTTTATAAACACACTGTAAGTATATATGTAGTATCTAGTAACATTCATAATAACATGTCATATTTACATATTTTGATCATTTTAAGCACACGGCGGCGTATTCATTTCACGGACGCTCACTTTCCCTTATGTGAGACAAGAACGCACGTGTTTTTCTAGTTTTTGTGCATTCTAAATCATAAATAAATGCTAGCAAAAGTCAGCTAATAACGGAGCTAACAGGAGTTGCTGTATTACACCTATAAAGTGCTTTAAAAAAGTCCAATATTGTTTTATAAACACACTGTAAGTATATATGTAGTATCTAGTAACATTCATAATAACATGTCATATTTACATATTTTGATCATTTTAAGCATACGGCGGCGTATTCATTTCATGGACGCTCACTTTCCCTTATGTGAGACAAGAACGCATCTGTTTTTCTTGTTTTTGTGCATTCTAAATCGTAAAACAATGCTAGCAAAAGTCAGTTAATAATGGAACTAACAGGAGTTGCAGCATTACGCCTATAAAGTGCTCTAACAACCTCCAATATTGTTTTATAAACACACTGTAAGTATATATGTAGTATCTAGTAACATTCATAATAACATGTCATGTTTACATATTTTGATCATTTTAAGCATACAGCTGCGTATTCATTTCATGGACGCTCACTTTCCCTTCAACAGCAACAACAGTACTGTTAGCCATCTCTCACTTGCTGTATTTTATGATTTAGAATGCATTAAAGAAGAAAAAAAACACCCCTAACAAGCCACCTTGTGATCTGGCTGGCAGCAGCCTGGTGTTGGGAGTGTTGTGGGTGGCAGGTGGCAGTGTGGGGATGCAAACATTGTGAGGTTGAGTCAGGTGGGTGACCAGAGAGGCGGTCACACGCTGGGAGGAAGAAAGAGATGACTCACCCCGATGGTGTCTTCCTCATGTCAACATTAGTGCAGGATACCAGGAAGTGACGACCGTGCACCTTTTTTTGACAACACTCTGCACGTCTGTTCTCCCTGGGTTCCTCACACACACACACACATATATACACTACCGTTCAAAAGTTTGGGGGTCACCCAAAAAATTTTGTGGAATAGCCTTCATTTCTAAGAACAAGAATAGACTGTCGAGTTTCAGATGAAAGTTCTCTTTTTCTGGCCATTTTGAGCGTTTAATTGACCCCACAAATGTGATGCTCCAGAAACTCAATCTGCTCAAAGGAAGGTCAGTTTTGTAGCTTCTGTAACGATCTAAACCGTTTTCAGATGTGTGAACATGATTGCACAAGGGTTTTCTAATCATCAATTAGCCTTCTGAGCCAATGAGCAAACACATTGTACCATTAGAACACTGGAGTGATAGTTGCTGGAAATGGGCCTCTATACACCTATGTAGATATTGCACCAACAACCAGACATTTGCAGCTAGAATAGTCATTTACCACATTAGCAATGTATAGAGTGTATTTCTTTAAAGTTAAGACTAGTTTAAAGTTATCTTCATTGAAAAGTACAGTGCTTTTCCTTCAAAAATAAGGACATTTCAATGTGACCCCAAACTTTTGAACGGTAGTGTATATATGTACAAACCCTGTTTCCATATGAGTTGGGAAATCGTGTTAGATGTAAATATAAATGGAATACAATGATTTGCAAATCCTTTTTAACCCATATTCAATTGAATGCGCTACAAAGACAACACATTTGATGTTCAAACTCATAAACTTTTTTTTTTTTTTGCTAATAATAATTAACTTAGAATTTCACGGCTGCAACACGTGCCAAAGTAGTTGGGAAAGGGCATGTTCACCACTGTGTTACATGGCCTTTCCTTTTAACAACACTCAGTAAATGTTTGGGAACTGAGGAGACACATTTTTGAAGCTTCTCAGGTGGAATTCTTTCCCATTCTTGCTTGATGTACAGCTTAAGTTGTTCAACAGTCCGGGGGTCTCCCTTGTGCTATTTTAGACTTCATAATGCGCCACACATTTTCAATGGGAGACATGTCTGGACTACAGGCAGGCCGGTCTAGTACCCGCACTCTTTTACTATGAAGACACGTTGATGTAACACGTGGCTTGGCATTGTCTTGCTGAAATAAGCAGGGGCGTCCATGGTAACGTTGCTTGGATGGCAACATATGTTGCTCCAAAACCTGTATGTACCTTTCAGCCTTTATGGCGCCTTCACAGATGTGTAAGTTACCCATGTCTTGGGCACTAATACACCCCCATACCATCACAGATGCTGGCTTTTACACTTTGCGCCTAGAATAATCCGGATGGTTCTTTTCCTCTTCGGTCCGGAGGACACGACGTCCACAGTTTCCAAAAACAATTTGAAATGTGGACTCATCCGACCGCAGAACACTTTTCCACTTTGTATCAGTCCATCTTAGATGAGCTCAGGCCCAGCGAAGCCGGCGGCGTTTCTGGGTGTTGTTGATAAACGGTTTTCGCCTCGCATAGGAGAGTTTTAACTTGCACTTACAGATGTAGCGACCAACTGTAGTTACTGACAGTGGGTTTCTGAAGTGTTCCTGAGCCCATGTGGTGATATCCTTTACACACCGATGTCGCTTGTTGATGCAGTACAGCCTGAGGGATGGAAGGTCACGGGCTTAGCTGCTTACGTGCAGTGATTTCTCCAGATTCTCTGAACCTTTTGATGATATTACGGAGCGTAGATGGTGAAATCCCTGCAATAGCTGGTTGAGAAAGGTTTTTCTTAAACTGTTCAACAATTTGCTCAGGCATTTGTTGACAAAGTGGTGACCCTCGCCCCATCCTTGTTTGTGAATGACTGAGCATTTCATGGAATCTACTTTTATACCCAATCATGGCACCCACCTGTTCCCAATTAGCCTGTTCTCCTGTGGGATGTTCCAAATAAGTGTTTGATGAGCATTCCTCAACTTTATCAGTATTTATTGCCACCTTTCCCAACTTCTTTGTCACGTGTTGCTGGCCTCAAATTCTAAAGTTAATGATTATTTGCACAAAAAAAAATGTTTATCAGTTTGAACATCAAATATGTTGTCTTTGTAGCATATTCAACTGAATATGGGTTGAAAAGGATTTGCAAATCATTGTATTCCGTTTATATTTACATCTAACATAAGTTCCCAACTCATGGAAACGGGGTTTGTATGTATATATGTATATATATATATATATATATATGTATATATATATATGTACACACATATGTATATACAGTATATATATATATATATATATATAGGTTGTAGAGGTTGTAGAGTGACATTGCTATTAAAAGCTGCACAGCTGCATTGTGATTAGAGGAACTTGATCTACTTTGGAGGGAAGCGGGACTACATGGCAAGCAGGAAAAGAGACGGTGTTGAGTGTTACAAGGGAAAGGAGGATGCGATTGATGTGTTTAAGCGTGATGATTGTCAGCATCTCTGCTGACGTTTTGCATCCGCTCCCACATTTGGCGGGGAGTCAGAGAGAGAAGCTGAACTCTGACTGTCTTCTCTCATGTTGTGTCTCTGAGGAGTCATGAGTGGGGAGATGAGTGAGTCACACACACACACACACACACACACACACACACACACACACACACTAGGGGTGTGAATCTTTGAGGACCTAATGATTCCATTCAATTTTTTTTTTTTTTTTTAAGTGTTAAATCTCAGGATCTATTTATCGCTTATGAGTTGTTATTTGTTAATGTTTTTTTATTTTTTTATTTAAATGCTGTTTATTTGTAGTAAAAACAACTTTGCAATAAATATTTCAAAGTGGAATATTTTATGTGTAGTCATTGGAGCCATGGATTTTGATTCATTACTATTTTTTTTTTTTTTTAGCCAAGACAGTTTTAAATTAGAGTCAACATCTTTCCTTTTTTATTTTATTTTATTTTGTAAATGTATTTGTAGAAGTTGCGCTAGCTTGATGCTAACATACCTTGGCTTTGCCATTGACATGCTACTGAATCGCATTAGCGATTTCCACACCTCTAAATGTGTTAAGAACAAGTACAAACAAAACAGCTGGTGCGTGATAAGTGCACTACTTACAGTATTAACACTTTCTGGGGCGCAACAAAAGACTACATTCAGCAGAGCTTGAAAAGTCTCCGAAATGTGATAATTGAACAAGACAGCGGTTGTCATAATCAGCTTACTTTTAAAATATTGCAATAAAAATGAGATTGTATTATCAAAAATATATATACATATATTTATTAAAAACACAAAAGTATCGATGATTGGTACTGGTATCGATTCCCAGGTAACAGCCTTGACAAAAAGTCAATTTTTTTGTAAAAGTGTGTACACTTCCAATGCAATATAAAGTGTTATATAGTGCTGCTTATCAACAAAAAAATAAAAAAATAAAACATAACAATGAATTCGATTGAATTCGATTAA